>NW_026927181.1:0-28790 GCF_032062105.1 Saccostrea cuccullata | reverse complement strand
ACACCACTGAGGCCAACAATCTTTCTTAATTTTACGGAAAAGATAATAAAGTTCATGACATGCAGATTGTTGACCACAAGAAGATTTCTGAGGATGACGCCGAAACCAGACAACAACAGAACATGTACGTCTTTCAGAGATGTCGAGAGGACATTCAGCAAGAATCTAATCAAGTCACATGATGAAATTACTGAGAAGAAGAGGAAGATGAAAATTATGGATCATCAAATTGATCAGCTTAAGGAGCAAAATCATGCTAGAGAAAATGCGTTCATCAAGGAATACTTCGTACATTAGAGTGAATAGAGAAGCAATTTTTTCATGGCCCGGAGAAATGATCGTGACGAGGAAACAAACCGAGAACAGTTGAAGAAAACCTTTGTCCGAAAAATCATTGGCCCTGCGGAGGATATTATAAATTCTATAACAATTAACTCTTATCATGTAATGTGTTTTGTACATTCCTGGATAATGACGTCACAATCGTGATGACTTCATAATAGTGATGACAATCATTGAGTTCTTTGTATTGTATATTGTTACCATGTAAATAAATAAGTTTAGTTTTGATAAAGTATTTGTTCCGTACAGATGTGTTTTATCTTGCTCTTTACACTTGGTTTTGTCGAAATGGATCGCCGAAAATAGAAATGTTGCATAAAGAAAACTTTCCAAAAGAAAGATAATAGCGAGCGTCGCAAAGCCATGCCTTTCACTGCGGGCTCTGACGACAACGCCTAGGCGAATAGAAAATTCGGACACTAATTTGGACCCACAATGCATAGCTTCGTACACAACATCTAAAGCAACGTTCTCGCGAGAATAACATCAAAAGTTTATCGAATAAAAGCAAGTGCAGCGAGCGTCGCGGAGCGACGCTAGTTACTGTGAGCTCTAACGACAACGCCTGGGCAAAGCGAAAATTCGGACTACTGCACAGTCATTCCATAGAATTTTTTCCGAAGTAATTTTGACCAACAATGCATCGCTTCGTGAACTAACGCTTAAACAACGTTCTCGCGAGAATAACGACAAAAGTTAAACAAATAATAAACTTGCCATGCTTTTAATGAATATATCTCTTTATTGCTGGAAATAGTTATGTACTAGCTGATTAAAATCAGCCCTGTTCAGGCTTCGGTTTGGTAAAGCAACACACGACGTCATGTGACGTCAGAGTTTTAAACGAACCGAATGTCACGTGCGGTTTGACGAGTCCAATCTTAATGAAAACTGGATACATATCTGCGCTCGCCCTAACTGTCGCACCGTCAATATATTAAACTTGACTTGATTTAATGAATTCATTGCAAGAAAATTGACAATTAAGGCGTATTTTTATAAAAATCAGCCCTGTTCAGACTTCGGTTTTGTATAGAAACATGCTTACTACGTTATGTGACGTCAGGGTCTATGATGCACCGAAAGTCATGTGCCATTTTACGAGCCCGATCTAAATGAAAACTGGATAGGTATCTGCATTCGCCCTAACGGTTGCATCGTTAACATATTAAAGTATTGTTTGTTTTTAAATATATCAAATTGTTACTATTGAAAAGAAAATTATTTTACAATTAATGTCTGAAAATTTTTTGGAAGGACTTTTCTTTCATGATGCATGATTTCAGAGGCTTTTTAACATGGAAATGCAGCCTAAGAGCTGACAAATACTGTTATCATATTCCGCGTGAGAGTTATAACATTGCACAGAAAATATTGACGTTACTTGTATATGAGCTGCACTGTTTTTGTGTCTAGGCAATGCAAAGGACTGTTTTTAAAAGAACGACGGCTGTATTTCACGAGAAATCATGAAGAACCTTTTCGGAGCGATCATATTTTATCACCCAAGTGCATACTATTAAAATCCTACCAATTATTATGTGTAAATAACGAGGGTTTATCATAAAGTTAGTGCTTTCTAAGACAACAAACAATAAAGTAATGTTAAAATAAATCAGCTCGATACGTTCAATATTTGCCGAATTTTTATAAAATAAAATCAAAATTATATGATCACCTGGAGCTGTTACCGTTTAGTTTCATGACGTCCGACAACGTCATTGCTTTCCACTTCCTCTACCTCATACACTTATTTTGATGAGATTCCCTTGGGCCAAGTAAGAATATAAAGCCGTTTTGTTTATATGACTTGACTATGTCATGAACAGCGGCTTTTAGTGCATAAAATATTGCAAATACATATATATTTATGCATTTGGAGAGATCCTCGCTTGATTGTGCCAGCATATTTTTCTTATGAAAATGCTCAATATATACAACACATGATCGACGTCATGCTTCAAGTGATTGATTTTTCACACCTTGACTACAAATCGACATTAACTGCGCATCCCTTTTCTCTCTTAATCTCTTTTGGCGTTAAAAAAAACCAAAGACTTTGGATGCTTATTGTATCTCCATAGCCAGTTGTAAAAACTCTAAGGTCTATACCAGTTTTTTTTTTTCAGGGGCAAAACTTTATAGCGTTTTGGTTAAGGAAACCCCTTCCCCTTTTTGGCGTTATTTTCAAGGCTTGATTTGTTTTGACACACCATGTTAAATTTGAGATAAAATTTCATTGAACTTCCAGAATGAGGTAAAAATTCCATATTTTATGGAAAAATAGTGTTCCAACACATACTAGTACCTGAATAAACGGGATTTTTATGGGGTCAAATGACCATAATCGAAATTTTTTATATGAGGTTCAATTAGATCGAAAAATCATCGTGTTCGAGGTTGCGCCGCCTGGAAAAACCATTGCTTACAAAAACATTTCTAATTTATTAAACAATGATATTTCTGATCTGTGGTTTATCTTATAGGTAGAAAAGATGATGCTAGCTAAAGATTTTAAAATTCACTGATGTACATGTGTACCTCAATCGGTTTTAATTTTATGATGCTAGTCCAATAATCAAAAAGTTGGAATTCACGCTGCTCGTATAATTATGTACTCGAGTTAATCCCGAAGTTCTGAGCTTTTTAGCTCACCTGAGCAGAAGGCTCAAGTGAGCTTTTCTGATCACATTTTGTCCGGCGTCCGTCTGTCCGTCTGTCTGTCTGTAAACTTTTCACATTTTCGACTTCTTCTCAAGAACCGCTGGGCCAATTTTAACCAAACTTGCCGCAAAGCATCTTTGGGTAAAAGGGATTCAAGTTTGTTCAAATGAAGGGCCACGCCCTCACTCAAGTGGCAATTAATGAAAATTTGGTGGCATTATTAAAAATCTTCTTCTCAAGAACCACTGTGCCAGGAAAGATGAAACTTATGGGGAATCATCCTCAGGTAGCGTAGATTCAAGTATGTTCAAATCATGACCCCCGGGGTAGGGCGGGGCCAAAATGGCCGACCAAACTTTTACATAGAAATATATAGGAAAATTCTTTAAAAATTTTCTTCTCAAGAATGACCGAGCCATAATTCATCATATTTATATGGAAGCATCCTCAGGTAGTGTAGATTCAAGTTTGTTCAAATCATGACCCCCGGGGTTAGGGCGGGGCCAAAATGGCCGACCAAAGTTTTAAATACAAATATATAGGAAAATTCTTTAAAAATCTTCTTCTCAATAATGACCGAGCCATAATTCATCATATTTATGTGGAAGCAACTTCAGGTAGTGTAGATTCAAGTTTGTTCAAATCATGACCCCCGGGGGTAGGGCGGGGCTAAAATGGCCGACCAAAGTTTTCATAGAAATATATAGGAAAATTCTTTTAAAATTTTCTTCTCAATAATGACCGAGCCATAATTCATCATATTTATATGGAAGCATCCTCAGGTAGTGAAGATTCAAGTTTGTTCAAATCATGACCCCCGGGGGTAGGGCGGGGGCAAAATGGCCCACCAAAGTTTTACATACAAATGTATAGGAAAATTCTTTAAGAATATTCTTCTCAAGAATGACCGAGCCATAATTCATCATATTTATATGGAAGCATCCTCAGGTAGTGTAGATTCAAGTTTATTCAAATCATGACCCCCGGGGGTAGGGCAGGGCCAAAATGGCTGACCGAACCATAATTCATCATATTTATATGGAAGCATCCTCAGGTAGTGTAGATTCAAGTTTGTTCAAATCATGACCCCCGGGGGTAGGGCGGGGGCAAAATGGCCCACCAAAGTTTTACATACAAATGTATAGGAAAATTCTTTAAAAATATTCTTCTCAAGAATGACAGAGCCATAATTCATCATATTTATATGGAAGCATCCTCAGGTAGTGTAGATTCAAGTTTATTCAAATCATGACCCCCGGGGATGGGGCAGGGCCAAAATGGCTGACCAAAGTTTTCATAGAAATATAAAGGAAAATTCTTTAAAAAATCTTCTCAAGAATTACCAAGCCATAATTCATCATATTTAAATGGAAGCATCCTCAGGTAGTGTAGATTCAAGATTGTTCAAATCATGACCCCCGGGGGTAGGGCTGGGCCAAATTGGCCCACTAAAGTTTTACATAGAAATATATGGGAAAATTCTGTAAAAATCCTCTTCTCAAAGATAGAAAATCCATGATTGTTCATGGGACTACTTTTGGATTTTACCTTTTCAATAATAAACCAATTTATACTTTCACCTAGCCACAGTGCTCAGATGAGTGATGTGGCCCATGGGCCTCTTGTTTAATTTAAGCCTAACAATAGCCATAGCTAGTTTGCATTTAGTTCCAGAAGTTTAGGATTTTCCTTTTCTGTCGGGTCCCTTTAATTTATTATGTTCATCCTCAATATGTCCATATACGTGAATACATTTAACAATGAAGAGTTTTATTTTGTAAAGGCAGTAAAAGACACTTGAGGTGAAAAGTTATTCATTCACTCCTTCGTATATCAGTCATAACTTCTGTAACTAACCGTGACCACGGCCGCCAAGGAGTACAATATAATGGTTAGGAAAACAACTCAGTATCACCTCTGTAGACGGATCAGTGGCTTCAATAAAAGGGATATTTCAATATAGTCGATTTCAATATATAAACCGCTATTTTTATGCAAAGAATATGAGAGAATATTTCAAAACTAGAGGTACTGTGAGCCATGAGCTCACTAGATGATACCCCAACCTACAATATGAATATAGTGGCAGTGTCCATGTTTTGCTCTGGAAAATCCAAAGTATATGTCAGATCAAAAAGTAAAATCGGAGGTGCACAATGGCAATATGTAATAAAGATTCTGTGAAAGTTTCATTAAATTTCCTTCAGTGGTATGAGAGAAGTTGCAGATTAGAGATGGATTTCCCGAAGCGTAACAGACGGATGGACGGACAGACGATTACTATATACCCTCCTCTATTCAAGCGGGGGGTATAATAAGCGTTATTTCAAAATAATCCATTTCAATAAAAGTGGAGTGATCTGTGAATATATTGCATATATATATATGTGTGTGTGTGTGTGTGTGTGTGTGTGTGTGAGGGTGTATGTGTATGTGTGAGAGAGGGAGGGTGTGTGTGTGTGTGTGAGTGTGTGTGTGTGGTATGTGTGTGTGTGTGTGTGTGTGTGTGTGTGTGTGTGTGGGTGGGTGTGTGTGTGTGTGTGTGTGTACTGTCAACCGACTTTTATTTGCGTGCGAGAATTTTTTGCGAGGTTCGCGAGAGCCTTGTTATCGCGAATATTTCTCGCCGTGAACGAATCATTTAAGTCTCTTTTCCTATTAAAAATAACCTCAGAAAGACTTGATCGCGAAAATTAATCGTTGCGAAATAATTTACTCCCGGTAAATCGCAAAATAAAGTCGTCGCGAATAAAAGTTGGTTTATATATATATGGCTAAATTCTTTTTTAGGTTGTTGGTCTTATTTTGATGGCTTGGAGCAATATGTTGTTGAAAAGCGGAACTTGTGAAAAAGATAAAGCCTTGGCATTTCTGGATCTCAACTATACATTTCAATGTAATTATGAGGATGTCAAGGAAAGAATGGAAAGCATTTTCCTGCTGGGTTTTGTCTCAGTGGTTTCTGATTTCCTGTTTCTCTTCACCGGATTCTTTTTAGAGCGTGTGCCTAAAAAAATACGCATGTCAGGATTAAAATGCCTTTATATATTTGTAAGTATGTCACTTTTTTAAATTTTGCTATATATATATAATATTTGTGAGCATTTGTATAGGATTTCTATATCTCTTTTTCTCATAGACCGCTTTAGAGGTATTTGCTTTTGCCGTACCACTTCTAAAGATCTACACAGAAATGGCAGACGTGAAGACAAAAGATACGGTAGGAAACTAACAACATGTCAGTTCATAGTCTTGTCAGTTCCAAATGAAAGAATATCGTTATACCTTTAAACGATGTTATTATATAAATCTTTATCCAAGAAAGTTTAACATTTCTAATGTTTTACCGAGCAGTCATAAAAATCAATGTTTTACCGCGGTTTGAAATGTGGGACCTATCGAAGCGATTTTGGACTACTTGATACGTAAAATAATTTTCGTTAGTGTTCGACAGTGACGGAATTGAACTATTTTTTCCGAAGGGCCGGTCTCCACGTCCAACGATGGGATTCGAAACCGCGACGTAAGGGTCAAATTCCTACGCTGCGAATCTAGAGCAGACAATCTAACGACTGCGCCACGCAGGCGAAACCCCAATGCTTGTAAATGAAATACACATGAAAGACGCCAACATAATGTACATGTATTCTAAAGCAGTGTTACAAAATATGTATTGACTATTATGTCGGATAGAATGGGTTTTGTTGATCCCTCTAACAAAATCTTTTATCGTCCGTCTCAGGTCCATTTGGTTCTTGGGTCCGGCAAAACGCATGTTACTCTCGAACCCAGTTAATAACTAATTTTAATGTGGAATTTATTTGCATTGTGACATTCACAGCTATCCTTTGTTTTTCTTATCTCCAGGATTATATAGAAGTAAAGAAGATCATGCTTTACTCGTTGACACAAACATACTCATCTGATAATACCACAAACTCCAATACAATGTCAGGCAGATGGAATAGATATTTTATACAGGTACAGTAAAATTCTTTTCTTGAAACGTTTGTCGACATCGCATTGAAATACCAGTCCTCCTAATATCATAACATATTCAAATGACAATGCTGGATATAATACATTTGTTTATCTCTCTATATATTACATTGTTAAACGATAATGAGTCCACACCTTGTAAGCATTACCTTCCCGTTTTCTGTTGTTTACACCGTTCACATTGTCGACATCGCAATGTTGGTCGATATCGAGTCGACATTGTGTCAAAATTGCCCTTCTTATTTTTCTTGTTTACATCGTTCATATCGTCGATATCGCAATGTAGGTCGATATCGAGTCGACGTTGTGTCAACATTGCCCTTCTTATTTTTCTTGTTGATATAGTTCACATCGTCGACATCGCAATGTAGGTCGATATCGAGTCGACGTCTTGTCAACATTGCCCTTATTTAAAAATCTTGTTCACACAGCTATGTTGGTCGATAATGAGTTGATATTGTGTGGATACTGTATTCTTATATTCTTGTTTACATATTTGTGTTGGCCTATATGAAGTCGACATCATGTCAACATTACGTTTCCCTTTATGTTTATTTATCTTGCTAAAACCGTTAATTGACACAAATTTGATAATTTGATAAAATCACATTATATAAGTGTCGTATATTATTTTCTTTCACAATAGAATTAATACCCGTATAAATGTAGACGTCGCTTAAGCGATATCGTTTCAACATTGTCTACATTGTGATGTCAACGATGCCATCACGTAGAAACAAGACCAATGTAAACGATGTAAACGCGATATCGTTTCAACATTGTTTACATTGCGATGTTCGACAATGTCGATATACAATGTAGAAATAAAAACAATGTAGACGTTGTAAAAGCGATATCGCATCAACATTGTGTACATTTCAAGGCCCTCATAATGAATAACAAGCTAATGCAGAGAATTTGTGTCCCCCGCTTAGGGAAAAAGTAAACCATGCGCAGTTCGGGGGAAGGGGTCGGATTCCCTTGACTGAATTTGTGGAATTATTAAATGTACACATGTATACTGAAGCAAATAAAATAAAATAAAGTATTTCGAAAAAAAAAATTGGATTGTCTGAGATGCGAACTCGGGCCCTCTCACGTATGAAGCGAGCGACATACCACTAGACCATGGAACTGCTTTTTACTGACACCAATTATATGCAAAGATGAAGTCACATGTATTTTTTCACTTTCGATATTGTTAAAATTTTACACAATGCATGGTGTTTAATTCAACCTTTATTAAACAGTTCTAATAGATATAATAAGAATATAAAGTCCACCGAGAACATGTTTTATACGTTATAACTCTCCTCATGCCCCCGTGATAAAAATAGTGACATATACATGTACAGTAAATACTAATAAAACAAACGGGACGGGACACTTTGAGAGGAGTAAGAGAGGTTCTAGGGAGTTGTGGTATACAATTACATTGCAAAAGCTCAAAATCTTGGAATATCGCCCGGAAAGGATATTGTTTCATACAGAGAGAATGTATCAATTTACGACCTTGGACTTTGACCTTTTGACCTCAAATTCAATAGAGGTCACAGGTAGTTGTTACATTAAATTTTATTGCAAAAGCTCTAAGGGTTCTCGAGATATCGCGAGGAAACGAAAGTGTTATAAAAGACAGAATTTGCGAATTTATGACCTTGACCTTTGACCTTTTGACCTCAAAACCAATAGGGTTCCTCTTTAGTATAGGGAGTTGATATGCAAAATTTCTTAGCGAAACTCAAAGGGTTCTTGAGATATCGTGTGGAAACGAAAGCGTTACAGACAGACAGAATGACGGACGGACGGACAGATCCAAATTAATATCCCCCATTTATCAAGCGGGGAACGAAAACAATGTAGACAATCTAATCACAATATTGATTTAACATTGTCGTTTTTGCGATGTCGACAATATTGAACTGATAAAGTGAACTGGACATGAATGCAAACAATTTATTCTGAATTTTAAGTAACACTATATTAGTAAATATGTATAATTGATTTGAAATATGTATGCATGATGAGTGCAAAATCATTTCTTTGATTAAAGGAATGACTGTAGTAGAATTTTGCAGTGTTCTTTTTTTTGTATACATATTTGTGGGTAGGAAATTACTCTCCTCAATAATACAAATCAGAAAATACATGAAACTATTTTGGTTGACATTTCCCTCTTTATCAGTTACTGCCATATCTGGGATCCTTGGGTTCAAAACTTATCTCTTTCATTTTTTAAGAGATATCTTTAACTCAAAGAGAAATCCAGGAGATGTTATTTTAACTTAAACAGGTATCTTTATGTTCCATTAAAAGAGAAAGTTCTTTTTTCTCCAAGTTTAAGAGATCAAGCGACAGAAATATTCACTATGTACGAGCACAAGATGAAACACATCCTTTAAGCCTGGTTTAATGGTGGCTTATAGGTCCTTAATAGTGGTTTAATGGTTGTCTTTAAGTCACTATTAAATCACAATTAAGCACCTTTAAGTAACATTTACACCACCATTAAGTTACCATTATTTACCGGTCACGGTAGCCTAGTGGTAGAGCGTTCGCTTCGTGATCGGGAGGCCCGGGTTCGATTCTCGATCGCGGCGCCGCGTCATACCTAAGACGTAAACAAAGGTAGTGACTGTTCCTTCGCCAAGCGCTCGGCACTAGAAGTGAAAGTCACGGGTCTTTCGGATATGACCTTAAAAACGTAGGTCCCGTGTCACGGTAGGCGCTGGCACGATAAAGAACCCTCACTGCTCAATGGCCCTGAGTGCCGAGTATAGGTCTAAATTTGAAGCCCTTCACCGGCATCGGTGACGTCTCCATATGAGTGAAAAATTCTCAAGAGGGACGTTAAACAATATACAATCAATCAATCAATAAGTTACCATTAAGCCATTTTAAAGTCCTTAATGGGTGCTTAAATGTAGCTTAATGGTGGCTTAAAGGTCCTTAATGGTAGCTTTTAGACCACCATTAAGTCACCATTAAGCTACCATTAAGCCACACTTACAGGTGCTTAATGTCCAAACTTCATTAAGCTACCATTAAGCCACCATTAAGCTACCATTATGCAGTCGATAATACTGTTTTTATGGTTGAAAAATTATTTTTATAGTGAAATTTTATCACAAAATATAAATGTTGAGTTCACAAATATCTTGATTTGGTAAAAAAATAAGGAAAAAGAACGAATACAAAATTAAAAAAAAAAAATATTGCCAGAAGCAGGGCGCGAACTCATAACCTTCCGATTATGGGGCTGTCGCCTTTTTTCTCTTTTATTATGGGGCCGTCACCTTAACCACTAGGCTATATCCGCTCTTATTACTGCTGTGAAGTATTAAACCTTTATTTTTTTTAAAAAAAATTGACTTGTAAAATATTTTATTTTGTTGAACGTTTCCAAGTCTTCGAATAACGATGACAATAGAGCGGAGAATTCATTACAATCTAAACATGCTAAATGCCGAACTCAACGGTTTAGAAATATTTATATGATATAAGCCTTTTAAAAAACATCCATAAATAAAACTGTTTAAAGTTTGATTAATAAATCAATTCATATAAATACATGTAAGCATTAAATCATGATTGAAATGTAAATTAAATATAGTCAAAACACAAAAAATCTATCATCGGGAAAGGAAGATGAATTTTTTTAAAAAAATATGCTGCGAATATTAACGCTTTTTCTGCCTAAAATTTAGTGACAATCCTCGCGTAAGATTTATCTGGTTATGTTTACAAAAACATTTTTTAGAATATCATATTCAGTTTAAATTCTTTTTGTATCATAATGGGTATCAAAATAATTGTCCTTTTATAATGAATCATAATTTTTCATTTGTGATATGCTTGCGTTAAAAAAATTTGTAAAAATAATTGATCATCAAAATCTGTCAGTGTACGTTGTGTATGTATAGTTTCCTGTTAGTTAACCGGGGACGGTGGACACACCTAATTAAGGTCTATTGTCTAACAAGTCGGTATACTGTACACTGTTAATCTTACCCCGTTTCCCAATGTGTATAAATCTGGTCGGATGTCATGTTAAATCTGATTGGCTGTTCTTTTGAAAATCGGTTTTGAAATAACAATCATTGAACACCTACTAGATTTTGACAGATACTTTCCGCTGCATTATATAAAAAATAACGAATTAATTCAAATTAACATTCAAAACCTCCCACCCCTTAAAAAAATTAAAAATAGAGAGAGCTTTCTTTTCATGATAACATGACTTTATATTCCTGTGAATTCTGTAGATGAATGTTGCCTATAACACATGAAATAAAAATACAAGTATCTTTTTTTTAAGTAATAAATATTTTGTGTTCATGGATAAAGATAATTTAAAAAAATTAAGATATTTCACAGCGGCTTGCTCCTGGTGTGTAATAAAAATCATAATACACTGATAATAAAAACAAGGCATGTAATAATTATCTATTTTTTTTAAAAATCATATACATGTACGGTGATGATAAAAATGTCTTTTTTTTATTACTGTAAATGTTTTTTTAAAAATAATAATTAGACAGTGAGAAGAAGCCCCTGTGGCTATATAGCTGAATTTGTTCTCTGTGCCCGAGTTTATGCATGATGACAAAAATGTTATATAGAAATGACGATCACTACAAAAATATAAGTAGAAATATATTTTGTGCAAATGATATTGGAATAACTTAAAAAGTTATTTCAAAGATTCGATATATATAAATAAGATGCGTAAAAGTTTAATTAGGTTTGACCATTAAGCCACCATTAAGCTCAGCTTAAAGGTGGCTTAATGGTAGCTTAATGGAGTTTATTAAGCACCTGTAAGTTGCAGGTTAATGGTGGCTTAAAGGAATTAACTTCTTTAAGCCACCATTAAGTCACCATTAAGCTACCATTAAGCGAATGCTTAAAGGTGGTCTTTCGTCTTGTGGAGGGAGGGATGTTCGAAAAGTTGTCAATCGTCGTTATATTACTCACTAGAAATTTAAAATAAGTATAATTTAATATGTAAAAATATTTTTTTTTGTTTATGTGTGATGTTTCATGCCATTCGATTTAACAAAAATCAATTTACGTCATTTAAAAATCAACATGTTTAGTATCCGCGGAGAACCCTTAACGGCAATGTAACGTCAAAATAAAGTGTCAAGAATTTCTAGAATATACTATTCCTATACATTTTATAAAGTATAATCCATTGTCCAATCATTAAATCCTGTTTTGATACTTGAAATTTATTATTTAAGTATTGCTCTCGTTGTATACTTTCCTTTGTTAGAATTTTAATTTCTTTTATTACTTAACTCTGCTTTCACAGGGTTAACAACTCTAGAGTTCCTATGTCTTTCCTTGACGTTCAAATTTTCAAAAGTTTTTGTTATTAAGAATTTTACAGATAAAGGTTTCTTCATAGATTGTCTTCGTCTGATACAAAGCCTTTGTCATTCAAATACTGTCCATACTATTTGTACACACATGCACAACTCGCTTGTGACATATTTTTCGATTCCCTCAACATTTGAGTTTATTCAGGATTTTTCCTGAGTAAAAGACAAAATTACATTGTTATCGGCTGCTCCATGACGTTCTAAAACGTCTTCGTTTTTGTTGTTTTCAACGAGGACTAACTATCTCCTCAAGCTGATTTCATGTAAAAAAAAACAAAATATTAAGCTATGATTTGGAAAACAAATCGATGTAACAATTCTAAATATGGACTTCTCGGTTGTTTTTCGTGTATTATTTTCGGGCATTATTTAGTGTATTGTTCGTAAAATACTAAATTTTGACCTGCTCCGCGATCCGAATTTTGCATTTTTTAAAATCAGGATAAGTTTTGAAAAAAAAAAAATCGGGAAATTTAAAAAAAATCAATACAAATTCTGTGGATTTATTGTTAAAATATTTCTACCAAGTTTGGATAACATATGACGTCAAAGATAAGATATGACAGTAGTCCACGACCTTTTTGAACAACCCTCGTACAGTGTAACTAAATGTTAAACTAGGCCTTTGACGTGACCTTAGCCAGTTCAGAAGGATCAAAAGGACTTCAGTATCTACGAGGGCCCTTCAAAAATTACGCGAACTTGTAGCACAGAAAAAGTATTTGTCGACATAATCGGGCAACAAAATGTCACACATAATATAAAAAAAAAATCTTTACTTATATGGTTTTCAAAATTTCATATCAAAATGTTATAAATTGGTATCAATTTTGAGTGATTTTTCAGGACATATCACTAAGTTATGGAGCAGCAAAATCTCTACATCATGGAAATTATAAAAAAAATATGTTATTGAGCTTTCATTTTCTCACATTTTCACAAGAGTACCTGCACAGTTTAAGTTATCTTATCTACTTTACATCCAAACACCATTTCTTGTCAAGCTTACAATCTATAAAACAAGCAAAGAATATTCTCTTTTCGCTTTAAAACCAAAAACTGCAGGTATTTATGAGATATAGTTTGATATTGGTGACTCTCAATCACGTTCTTTACAGTCCGCTGAGAAAGTTTTTGTCGATAATATTCTTCCCGTCCTCCCGTATAGCATTTTTTCAGAGGTCTAACGGTCTAAAATTTCAAATTGCTATTTGTGAATAAATGTCACGAATACCCTAGATTACTACATGTTTGATTATTCATATTTTGAATGTTTGTTTGCGATATCTCGAGCAATACATATAATTTAACAAAAGTGTGGCGCGCCGTCAATTCAGGAGACGTCATTTTCTACGAAAACGTATAACCGCCACGTGTTGTTGTTTTAGAACGCGATATTATGATATAAAGATGTTGTCAAAAACAGTTACTTCAAAGTTTGGCGATTTGATTATGACAACAATCTCTGATAAAAAGTACTTTTCTGATATGTTTAAGACGACTTATACACTTCGATATATCGGAGTTGAATTCCTAAATGTAGCACCTAAATAATGTGTAAAAATTAAGCTGCTAAAATTAAATATCGTAGACAATAGTGCAATATAACATATATGAAGACTTCACTTATAATACTCGATTGAATCAAAGAGGAAATTCAGCAAATTTCGAACGACCTGTAACATCAGATTGATAAGTATAACGTATTGCATTGCAACAATGTTTGATTTAAATAAAATAATTCAAATTGTTATAGGACTTCTTGCAGACCCGTAGTGCATATCTAGGCAATGCTTTCCTCTTTTTCTGAGTGGGTGCTTTTCTTGGGACTCGGGACACTCTTTGAAAACGTGCTCTGTGCCTGATTTTTATTCTCCGAAATTGATTTAAAAAAAAATGATTTTTAAAAAATAAAAATCTAAAACTGCATGCTTTCGGTAATTGCAATGATTTTTTTCCCTCTGAATTAACAAAAGGAAATTTGCAAATTTTACAGTGTCATAATTTTTTATGTATACGTTTTTTAAAATGTTCTCAAAGTGCAACTTCATAAAATGTTTATGATATTATAAATCATGACATAAATCTAAATTTACCAAATAATTCAAAACATGATTTGGGAAAAAGATTTGTGTCTACGACAGCATAACTAATGAGCTTGTGTGTTATCTTTAAAAAGAAAGAGGACAAAATGCAAATTATTTCATTCATTTTATTATACAATATTTTGAGGTCATATCTAACGCATGGCATCACATCAGACGAAATTATTTAATGCTTGTATTTCTGCATCTATTATGTTCTCCAAGCTAAGAACAATATTAAAGATATATTGTTATCATAGTTTGAATAGTGGACAGGTATTACCAAATATAGTGACTGTCCTTTGATTGATTGTATATTGTTTAACGTCCCTCTTGAGAATTTTTCACTCATATGGAGACGTCAACGTATGCCAGTGAAGGGCTTCAAATTTAGACCTATACTCGGCACTCAGGGCTATTGAGCAGTGAGGGTTCTTTATCGTGCCAGCGCCTACCGTGACACGGGACCTACGTTTTTAAGGTCATATCCGAAAGACCCGTGACTTTCACTTCTGATGCCGAGCGCTTGGCGAAAGAACAGTCGCTACCTATTTTTACGTCTTAGGTTTGACGCGGCGCCGAGAACGAGAATCGAACCCGGGCCTCCCGATCACGAAGCGAACGCTCTACCACTAGGCTACCGTGAACGGTGACTGTCCTTTGAAGCAACATTCATGAGATTTATTATTTAGGGAAGAGCCTGCAAGGATACTATAACTATTTGAATTGTTTTATTTAAATCAGACATCAATTCACTGCAATACGTTATATTTAGGATGAAATTTATTTTCTCCTTGTATGTCCTCATCTTTATGTACAAAGACTTGGACTCATAAATATTTGTGAAATTTAATTTAAATTTTTTTCAGTCCGTATCTTATGGTTATCAATTTTATTGGCTCATGACTAATGAAGCTCCTGACATCCTTAGATCACTAGCTAGCTTAGATTCCTTGATAATTTACGATATGCATATATGTACTTTTTCCCCAGTTTCTTGCCTTTAAATATAATATTATTAAAACACATGCAATACATGTATGTATATTCAGTGAATCTCTAAAACACGTTTTTATCAATTGCTCTCATTACATGTAAGATCATGTTTGGTCTATCAATTGGATCCTCCTCCTTCTTTTGTTTGTAAATCTTTTTTACTCCTTCAGGGGCCCAAATTGGACTTTTAAAATCTTTTAACTTGTATGAACCTGATATTACATGTCGTTCAAATTTTGTTCATTTTTCCTCTTTGATTAAATCGAGTCGTCTAAGCGAAGTATTCATATTTATTATATTGCAGTAATGTCTGCGATATTTAATTTTAACGGCATAATGTTTACACATTATTTTACTGCGACATTTAGGAATTCAATTTCGATATTTCGAAAAATAAAATACAGGAATCTTGCCCAGATTTATTGGAATCTTTAAGATACATATTTCTGTGAAATTTCATAACTATATGACTTCTGTAAGAGTAAATAATAACACCGTCCGTTTAATTTTTGAACGGCCCTCGTACATTCATTAACTGTTTCATTTAAATAGTGTTTTAAGTTAAGTAACACGTTACCTTTATTTCTTCTTCGAATACTCTTTTTTCTAATTGTATATGCAAAAAAAAAAAAAAAACAAACAAACAAACAAACAAACAAACCAAAAAAAAACCCAGTTTTTATTCGCCAGGATAGATTTGAAGTTTAAGTGTGACGTCACAATCTTTTTTTCTTGAACTTCTGCATAGGCTGATGTAAGTAATTAACTGCAATAATTTTGCTGTTTTAATTTTTAATTTTAGTACGACTGTTGTGCTGTGAATCAAGTAATCGGGACAACTAATGACTTCGATACGACCCCGTGGTGTACAACATCAGGGTCTTGTCAACAGGCTAATTCACAGATTCCTAAGACCTGCTGTAAGGCTGTTACCGAAGATGACTATCAAAATGCGCATGATAGCTGCCATTCTGTTGTCCAAATTGGATCTTTCAAAGAAGTAAATTTAAAACTTTTACTCAAAAAAGTTTTGGAATTTTTTTTTAAATATAATGCAACATTAGAAGAAAGAAAGAAAAAAAAATGACGGGACGACAATCAATCAGTTACATTTAAGGACTAGTCCTAAGCAAGTTTGTGCTTAAAGGAGGAGCGTTTTTACCGGTTGGTAGGCAAGTTAAGAGAGGTTTTTTTTTTTGTTTAGGTGTAGATGTCTTGAGGGCTAGCAGTCTACCTATCAGCTATGTTAAGGAAGACCCGAGTTCACACTCGTGGTGCACCGTTTTGAATTTTGACATCGATCGTCACGATGAATTAAACAAGCGACAAAACTTAAAGTAACACCATGATGAAGCGTAAATAACAACCTGAATTATTTATTTTAACAATCATTTATAAAATCTTGAAATATTGCAATACATGAAAACAATACTGTAGAGGAATCGAAGAAACTAATGTGACAAACCACTAAAACATTCCATATAATTATGTGGTACTTTGTACGACCTAACCTAGCCTAAAATGGCTAGGTTTGTTACATTTCCTTTAAATATGTATTTACTAACTCTGGTACACTTTAAAAAAGTAATACATATGTAAAACATTGCTTAGATTTTATTTTCCTTTTAGGTCCTTAACATAGCTGAGCTGTGGTCCATTGCTTTCTAGTCCCTATACACAGGGCATTATTTAATACACTGTTTTGGGAGAATTAGAGACAACTCCAAATTATGTAACAGTAAGAAGTGAATGATGTTTCATCTCAATAATCTATATCAATTTTTGCCCGCATGGCGCAGTGGTTAGAGTGTCTGCTCTATACTCGAGAAGTAAGGAGTCAATCCTTACGTCGCTGGTTCGAATCCCACTGTGGGACGTTGAAACCGTTCCTCCGGATGAGACCGTAAAAATCGAGGTCCCGTGTCGCAGTAGGTGCTGGCATGAAAAAAATCCCTCCCTGCTCAACGGCCCTGAGTGCCGAGTATAAGACAAAATTTGAAGCTCTCCACCGGCAAGTGGAGGCGTCTCTATATGAGTGAAAAATTTTCGAGAGGGACGTTAAACAATATACAAGCAAGCAATCAATCAATCATATATCAAGTTTTATTTAAATGTATATGAGATTGTCCCTACCTGAAAAAGATTTTACTATTTTTTTCACATATTAAAACAAAGTTGTTTTAGATATACTGTTTGAGCATGACTTGAGCCAGAGTTAAAAAGGGATGCCTTGAATTCATGTTTTTGTTACTGTAAATCACAATCTGTTGTGACAATCATTTTTTAAGGTAGAACCTATGTCGAAAATATCTTTATGACAAGATTCTAAAACTTTTCTTAAAGCAGTTAAATGCACATGACATGCTTCCAAAAGCTTAGTATTAAATGTGGTACAGACTGTGAAACTTGGAATGGTAATTACATACTGCGACTTCACATCCTCAGTCATTTTAGGGGTACTTGTCAGGACTTTTATTTGACGTCATATATTCGTCACTTAAACGGCTCGGGTATTTCCGATTTTGACAGAAACTTTCTAGAAATCCGGGATCTCGATCTTGATGTCTGGAAAGTGATTTCTTTTATTGTTTTCTTCTCTTTTTGAACTGAGAGGATAGGCAGTGCAAGAAAAAGCTGTAAAGGTTTTAGATAGTAAATAATTGCGCCTGCCATACCGGATGCACCGTTTAACATATCAATTAGTTTCCAATTGAAGATTTCGTAGGATTTTTTGCATTCCCTGACAAAAGTTGTTTACAATTCCGATTTTCAAAATAAGTTTATTTATTTATTTATTTCAAAACATTGGATTGTTCACTTAAAGTCTGAATTTAAATGAAATGTGCCTGCAAGTTTCACAGATTTATTAAGACATGTATCAATTCATTTAGCTGTAGAACAAAAAATATATAAATTGAATATAGGTACTTATTAAGAATATTTGTGGATGATTTTCCATTGTATTCCAAGAATTTCTTTTTTGTTTTGACAATTTTAATAGAAGCTGTAAAGTAAATGAAAGAGTAACATATTAATATGACGTCATATATATTGGATCTTGCACAGGCTAAACACATATTCACTGGATATGATGTCATACGACGTAGGTTCAACGTTAACCAAAGAGTGCCCAATATCAATCGAGCTTGTACAATTTGTAAACTTTTATCATTTTTACTTCTTCTCAAGAACCACACAAGACCCACTGAACATACATTAGTCATGTATGCATTGGTGGAGACACATATTTGTTCAAGAAAATGGCCTATTCCATTTTTATCTCTAATCCACCAGCACAACTTGTTTTGAAACAACGGTCGCTTTGAATTCCTTAGCAGTCTGTTCTAAGTATTTATGAAAGCCATACTTAGAATTTATTTTCCACACCTGCATCCGACTAGTATTTGTGATTTTTGATGTCTCAAGACATTGGTTACTTTAAGGACAGATGATACCAAATTTTTTTTTGTATCATCTGTCCTTACAAACAGATTGTACATATAATCTGTCCTTAACCGCCACATTTTATTAAAAATATTGAATTCGAATCAAGTCGTCCAATATTTGACCTAATCTATAAGACATTTGCAACATAAATTGAAATTTTATTGGCGATTCAGTTGTCTATGGTGTTAGAAAGTCTCTTATGATGTCAGAAAATATGTTTTTTTAATCAATCATCATAATTGATTTAATAAAGTTGTAAAAAATGTATTTCTTACTGCATTGGATATTGGTAAGATTTTATCCTTCCATAGCATTTATTCGTATCCACATCTGATTTATTTATGTCCCATTTCGAATAGGATATTGGTCATTACATGCATTGATGCCGTTTCTCTTTCACTTCATTGTTTTAAGGGAGCCGACTGATGTTTTATTATGTGATTTACGATAGACTCTTTAATTTAATGATATATGTAACTTAAATTGATGTTAGTGTACATACCAGGTTTGGAGAAAATCTACCGCGCAACTAAGTTACGGACGCCAATAAGAAATACACCTTAAAATACTGCATGCCAATCTATATATGTAGATATTATTTTATTAGCATGATTTTTAATTTAGTGGAAATTCTATCATTGCATATGCATGATTTTACAGAAGCCTAATAGTGCAAACCAAAAATAAGTAAAGAAAAATGACATTATAAAATAAAGAAAAACGAAATATTGAATAAAGAAAAACGAAATAAATAAATAAAGAAAACGAAATAAATAAATGAAGAAAAAAAGAAATTAATAACAAAAAAAAAAAAGAAAAAAGAAATTTTAAAACGAAAATAAATTCAGAAAGAAAAACGAATAAAGACATAAGGAATAACGAAATATCAATTAAAGAAAAACACCAAAACATTAAATAAAGAAAAACGGAATAAATATATTTTAAGAAAACGAAATTAATATATAACAAAAAACGAAATTATTAAAAGCAGAAAACGAAATAAATAAATAAAGAAAAACGAAATTATCAAAAGGAGAAAACTGAAACTAAAATGTTATAAATAGATAAATATTTTTCATTTACACACAATAAGATTAGCACTTTTCCTAAGTATTAAGAATAAAAGTAATAAATAATAAGTAATAAACTTTGTGAGAGTGCAAGGATATGACAATAAAATCCATCCAAAAATTTAAGGTTTCAATAACTTTAAGATGAAATAAAAGTTTTAATACATTTTTGTGTAAAATGTTATTAAAATATATGTCATAATATTAAACAGAAAAAAATAACATTAGATCTGTCTCCATGCACCTTTAAGTACCTTTAAAATTTTTCTTAATCAGCTAACCTTTAATATATTTTGCAAACATTCTTCGTGATTTAAAATATAAATAAAACGGTGTGAAGATTTTTGTTTATTTTAAAGATGCATTCCGCAAACGCGTTTTCTTATCTTCGGCAAAAAAGAGTTACACTACATTTTTTTCAGGAATTTGCAGTGTTTGGTTCTATTTTCATAAAACCGGATATTGAGGTTGTTGTAAACATGTACCATGTGCACAAAGAGAAGTTTGTGAAAGAATTTACTGTCAAGTTCAAATATAAGCGTTTAAGAAAGGTGTTTGAATGAAAAGCAGCAATGTATCAATATACTGTAAAATCACATAATTTCGTGGGGCCAGATTTTCGTGGTTTGAGGAAAAACTCTTGGTTCGTGGGAATTGATTTCGTGGATGTAGGATTGTTGAGTAGTTATGTATGTCGCATTTAACATTTTGTGGTGGACATAAATTCGTGGGGTCTCTTCACATCTCGGAAAAAAACAACAAAAATTAAACCCCCGCGTTAATTTGGGATTTCATGGTAATCAAAGTTGATGAAAATATAATATTTTTTCGGACAGTGTTCACGTAAACATTTAAGGAGACAACCCCTTCCTGACCAGGTTCAATAATTTCCTTTTATCTGCGTAAATGTTTTTTTTTTCGTTTTATTAGTGTCGAAAGGTACCAATTACCTTGTTTTTTCAAATGTTATACTACTGTAAAGACTTATTTTAGGATTGTTTGTAAACTTTTTAGATCCTTTTTTCCTCTTTTTTCTTGGGGGGGGGGGGGTGTATTGATTAGATTTGAAAGACAATAAGAAAAAAATTATTGTCGCCAACCAGGATAATAATCTGCATACCTATATAAATACAAGTTGTTCATAAAGATGGCAGAAAACAAATTAGAACTTTTTTTAAATATTGAATTAGAAACATACATTTTCCAACGTTCCCTACTTTTTGGCGACTTGTTCAATCATAAAGGTCCATTCTCTATAAGGTCATTTTCCGGCCTACGATAAAATCACTTCAAAATGTGATTTTGTATAACTATAATCATTCTAGTTCATGATTTTGATGTTTGTTTTTCAACATCAATCATCTAAGTCACGTGATTAAGAGATAAAAAATGGCCGTCAGTTAGAGAAAAATTGAGAGTAAGTCTATTTAGATCAATTTTCTAAGCATGTTTCTGAATGTAAATGATCGAAAATAGTTTATTTATGTCAGAAATACATCAGATCTAAGTAATAAATTCGAAGATTTTTTAAAATCTAAGATTCAAGATATTCTTTATGGTAAGAATTCCCATGCATCCACATTTTGCATATTTTGAACAAAAATCTTTACGAAATTCACACTGTATGATGCTGAAAAACTTTGATTTGCAATGTATTAAAAAGTATCATATCATATATAATTATATTGTAATTATATATCATTTCTATAGATGTGGTACTTATTTTACGCATAAAATAACCATGTTAGAATAGAGGTGTCTAAGTTTCTATTGAACTCTAAAAGTTATGTATCACATGTTGAAAGCACTGAATGGATTCTGATTGTGATTTAATAAGACTGAATTAGTTATTAAGAAAAGAAATTCAGCAATTGCAAAAAAAAGAGTTAATAGCATAAAAATATCAATGAAAGTACGTGTAGACTATCCATATACATGTAAATAGTCAATACATATAACACAGAGCGGTTGCATTAATACACACATCTCTAAGTAAAATAAAATAGCGTCGTAGAATGGCTTCCCCCTTATTTAATTACTAGTACTCTTGTTACACGATATATTCAATTAAAAATGCCTACTAAACTTTATGTATTTACATGTATAAAAGTTAAGACCCCCCTCCCAGTGTCTAACGGCACAACTTAAAAATGGAGTAGAATTTTAACAGTTCCTTGAACTATGCATATCAGAAGTTTTTGTATATACTATTATCCCGCTTCAGACAAATTTGTCGATTGCTGATTGGATAAAAGCTAATCACGTGACGCCCTGAAATTTTCCGTATTACATCTCCGTCAAAGCGTAATATGAAAATCGGGCACGCGATTCCGTTCGAAGCGTTGTCACTGTAAATAAAAATGGCGGCCAAGAATCGGTTAACGTAGGTAGTTTAGATAAATTTCTTGTTACCGTACTAATATTTTATGTTGATTGTTATTGGATTAAAACTTAATGTTTTCATGATATGCACAAATATTTATTTTTATTTTGAAAAAGGTCTTCAGCGGGATAAATTCGTAACACAGTGAGTTAGTGACCTAATACGGATTCATACAGCTGGGTGTGAAATGGAAATCCGTATTGGGACTCGGCTTCGCTTGCCCTATACGGATTTCCATTCCACACCCTGTATGAATCCGTATTAGGTCACTAACTCACTGTGTAACTAATAGTATACGAACTTAAGAGTTCTACTACATGTACATCCTAGGTACAAAATGGACCCTAAGGGTTTGATGGTCCTTTCGCACTTATAAAAACCTGTAGGTTAAATTCAGTCTCTTTCCCACTGAAGCGTCAAAAACTTGTTTAACACGGATAGTGACAGTTCCCTACCTAAGTCTTTAGCATTCAAAGTAAATGTCATGGGTCTTTTGGATATTATCTTTAAAAAAAAAGACGTTGGTCAGTAATGCAAGTGTGCATAAACACGACCTTAAGTAGATGATCTTTTTATCTGGGTGAAAAATCCTTTAATTAGGTAAAGCAACATGCAATTATCAATCACATATTACATTTACGAATCCCTCTCCTCTTTACCAGTTTATTTTCTATGACAGGACAACTGTTCTCGTAACTTATATCGATGCTCTCAAAGAAGTGTGATGAATCGATTGAATCCTCTCAATATTAAGACCCAGTTACCAAAATATGGATCACATGAAACTCGTAAGGAAGTGTCCATATAAAAATTAAGTGTTTACCCATAGGGAAAAAAGTCTGTAACACAAATAATAAATGCATGTTACAGCTTCAACAAAGATGGCTTTTATCATTTCTAGAACATATACAGTACTCATAAGGAAATACAAAGAATACTAGTATATGTACAATATAGTACTCATAACGGAATTCAAAGAAGTAGCATATATAGATAAACAAAAACTATCATTATAAATATAAAATACAACTCATATTCACACCTTTTAGCCTATAAAGGTTTTTATTTCTTAATTTTCATCGGATATTTCCAAGAAACGTATCCACTTGCAATTTCATTACATCCAGTATTCTCAGTACTTTTAGTTTTTATATTTTTTACGTAAAAAGATCACATTTTTTCTAGTAAATATGCATGTCTGATATAAATATTAGTAATTCAACAGAAAATTGTACTCTAACCAAAAGTTTATAGAAAGAAATAATGTAAAAAAAGCTGATATCCTTCATTGTGAGTAGTTAGCTTTTTCTGCAAATATCGAAAAAATGAAGTGAAAAGTTTTTATTTAGATGTCATAAGCACCTTTAACCCAATTCATAATTTGGTAGTCACTTTTTATGTAATAAAATATTTACATGCAAATTTTGGTGTTGGTTAAAGGTGGTTATGACATGCGTAGAAGTTACTAGTATCCAACACAGCTACCCTCTTGAGTTTTCCCATTACTCTAATGCTTATACGGAACGGTAGTTCATTACATTGTGCCCTTTATCATTAAAAATACTAATGTACATGTATCATTAACCAACCAATATTTATCATTAAATTGGAAATTAAGCCTAGTTATTCATTCAATTTTTAAGAGAAAAAATACTATCTGAAAATTTGAAGTCATGGTAGGCCGCAAAACGGCATTATAGAGAATGATCCTTTTTAGATGGTAAAATATTTCTTCTTTATTGAGTAAGGCTTCAGAATACATAAAGATAGTTCTTTTCTGGCTAAAAAGGTTGTTTGTGTTATTTATCCTTAAACAGAAATACTTGTACGTTATCTATAGATTTTAAGACACATAAAGGAGATAAATGTGTATTGTATTTTCAAATATCCCCAACTTTCCTTTTCATGAAATCAAAATGAAAAATTGGTGGTCTTGATGCAAGATTTAAAAAAATTAAGATTAAAGGACTTTTTGTTTTAATTTATCAGTTTTTGTATTTCAAACATTTTATACTAAATGCACGATTAATTACATAAACATTACCTTCATTATCATGCAATGGAATAATTTTCAAAGGCAATTTATAATTAATGATATTATGCATAATAAATCAAAGTTCAAATATAAAAGTGAAAAAAAAATCTACTTTGTTAAAATTCAATTTCAGAGTTGTTTTACTAAATTTATGAGTCTTGGTGATAAGACCATAGAAACCTACCAAATACATGTACTGTACACTTTGCTTTTCACTTTGGGAATAATGAAGGTAAGTATGTTTTTTTTAAATTTACTTCTTTGAATCAGTTGATTTGACTGTTATTTATAATTGTGGGCAAGTCTCATTTTGAAAAAAAAGTTTCATTTTTTTTTAGCTTATCGCTTTTATTCTTGCTGGAGGTAATTGTATGATGATGAGTCCATGTTTTGAAAAAGTTAAAAATTGGTGGATCAAGAAAAGCAAGAGTAAGAAATGCACCATAAATGAGAAGAGTGGCCTCAAAAATAA
The DNA here is from genome assembly GCF_032062105.1 of Saccostrea cuccullata. Classification (NCBI taxonomy): domain Eukaryota; kingdom Metazoa; phylum Mollusca; class Bivalvia; order Ostreida; family Ostreidae; genus Saccostrea; species Saccostrea cuccullata. Next base: position 3,911 of record NW_026927181.1, on the reverse strand, counting down.
AGCTTACATGCACGATAAATGTAATTTCTAAATATAATACAGTTTTGCAACCTTTGTTGCTCAAACCTTTGAGTAATTTGTGTACTGAATATTTTCATTTCAAAGTATGCAATGTTCAACCATCAAAAGAACTAGGTTTGTAACCTCTATCTCCTATTATAATTCAACATAGATTTGTTGGTTGTTTTCATGAATTGTTAGAGCTGGGGAATATACTGTACGGTTTTTGAATAATTAATTCTTTTGACGATCTATCGAAATGTATACACTTTGCAGCGATATCACTTCAAAGGAAATCATTGTTTACTGATTGATGATTGAAGTAGTTTTATAAGAAAAATGCTCAGTAGTTGTATTTTTTACCACAATGACAGGTTTTGAACACAATCATCTGCATTTTTTGTTTGCTTAGTATATTTATGTTTAATATTTGTTTTGATAAACTCCTCTTAAATGTTCATTCTTTCTCTGTCTTTGGTTAATATTCTAAATATGATAGATTTTTTAACATAAATTCTAAATTCTTTATTTTTATCTTGTATATAACCATTTGATTTTTCTGGTTTAAGTTGTTATTCTCAAATTGCTTCAATATTTTTTTTTTACAAATTAAGAAGAAAATTCCCCCTGCAAATTGTGTGTTGCTCTTCAAATTATAAACAAAAATATATAGGGGAGAATCTCTTAATGAAGAGGTTAAGAAATAATCTCTCAAATTTAGAGTACGAGATTCATAATCAATGGCTAATTTATTTATTTATTTTGTTTATTGAGATAATGATACATCAATAAGCGTTATCTTAGAATAAGTACACACTGAACTTGCCGAATATTCCGTTATTTTCCGATCATGACAAGGAGCGAATTGTGGAAGTGACCCTTCGACACGACATGGTCACTACCCTATGGTACTTTGGTGTTTTGAAGGTCCGTGTTTGCTCTGCATTTATTTTGCATTGTTAATTATAATGGACTTTTAAGCTTTTACGATCTCTGTAGCCGTGTAAATTTTCTCTATTTTTAAAAGAAATGTCACGTGACGATCGGCTGATTTAGGTGAGATCAATTTTGCCGAACTCGACTGAGAACACGTATACATATACAAATAGTAGAATTCGTGTTAATCAAACTTTTACTCTTTAGAAAAATACCATCTCTATATATATTTTCGCGGTATATTTCAAGGCGTACTTTTTATGGGCGTCCCAAACAAAGCTGCGCCGGGAGATGGAAATCAATCATAAGTTAGACTTATCTTGTAATTTGGAAGAGTCATTTTCTTTCATCATGTTTATGATTTAAGGATACATACCACAAACAAATTTTCTTATTTTCCACATAAAAGAGTTACACTACAGTTTTCCCAGAATTTGCAGTGATTTGTTCTAATTCTATAAAACCGGAAGTTGTAGTTATTGTTAACATATACCATGTGCACAGAACGAAGTCCGGGAAATTTATTAGCAAGTACAAATTAAAGCGTTTAAAAAAGTGTAAGAAGGAAAGAAAGGAGCAGCAAGGTATCAATGTAGTCAAAGTTGACGAAAATGATAATATTTTTTCGGACAATGCTCATCGGACAACTCTTTCCTGACCTGGTTCAATAAAGGTCATTTTTCTGTAAATGGTTTTTTTTTCTCGTTTTATTAGTGTCGAAAGGGTACCTTATTCCTTGTTTTTTCAAAAGTAATACCACTGTAAAAACTCCATAAAAAATTAACATATTTTAGGATTGTTTGTTAACTTTTTATATCAATTTTTATCATTTTTAGGATATTGATTATAATCGAGAGACAATAAGAAAAAATGTTCCATGAAATACTTGACTCAGGATAATGATCTGCATACCTTTATAAATAAAAATTATTCTTAAAGATGGCAGAAAATGAATTAGAAACTTTAAAAGAAAATATTGAACTAAAAACATACATTTTCCAACTTTCCCAAAAATTTTAGTGAATTTTTCAAACATCAAATTATCACATGGTCGAATATTTCTTCTTTAGTGAGAAGGGCTTCAGAATGCATAAAATTATTTACTTTCTGGGAAAAAAAATTGTGATATTTATCCTTAATTGGATAAATATATTTACTATAGGCTTATTAATTGTTATTTATTGTATAGAGTTATATTGAATTCTTTACTTATTATTTGATTCCTGTGGAATGGGGTCTAATAAATAAAACAACAATGTAAACCAGCATATGATCAACTGTGTTATCCTTCCTCTAAATATATGAAATAGTCACAAAGACTTATTTTAAAATAAAATATTTGCATTAATTATATAGTCTGTTTCTCTCCCAACCAAAGGCCTAAAGTGGATAGAAAAAAAAACCGTAGGCCTTTTGTTAGAAGAAAATCTGGAAACGATTATTTTTGTTTTATGCATCCTGCAGTTTAATTCTGTTTTACCGTCAATAACTGTTTTTAGGTTATGGAAGAAAATCATTTGAAACCTATCTTTTAAATTTTACTCGGGTCTCCAGAAAACAATTAAACATTTTTAAGGTAGGCTGCAAAACACAGATTATTTTCTTAATAATCCAAAACCTATGTGTATATTTATTTTTAAATATGATACATGTAATTCCAGAAAAGATATTTCATTAACATTTCTTTGTTATTGTTTTTTTTAGTTAAGTAAAAAATCCTTTATTATGCTTCTTAAGGTCAAACGCAATGCAATTTGCATTTTTGTCGTTTCCCATGGAGCTGAAGAGTCCCAACTCTTGAATTAACTGCGTGTTATATTTTAACTTCTATATATGGTGTTGTACACTTCTTCTACATGTATTACAACTTTGAATAAAAGAAACATTTAGAATATTTGTTAAGTATTTTTTTTTCAATTTTTCTTTGAATCATCCAAAAACTTTCACCAGTTATTATCTTTAAAAAGGAAAGGCATGTTGTTTTTTTCTTGCCTATGAACATCTTATTACATTATAAATTAATCTTAACTTGAGAATATCTTTAAAAAATTAACAACAGGTAAGATACGCTGCATATGTCCTTTAGTCTTTTGAAAAGAAAGATCCATCAATATTTCTTATTTTAGAATATCTAGACGTTATCAAACCAATTCATTTATTCAAAACATATTTTTACATGATTAATTACTTTTTCACGGGCGCCGCTAGATCCTTTTTTTTTCTAGAATACATTCTCATCTTCCAGGGTGGTTTGAATGACTTTGGTTTGATAAATGGAATCCTGATTTTAAAAAAATTGCATGTTTTCTTACGTAGTACCAGGGATCCAACAACAAAATCCTGCCTCATTGCGTAAGCGGCATGGATTGTATACATCTCAACGGCTGATTTGATAGTGATAGGCAGATTTCCTCCAGAAAAGGTTTAAATTACTGACATCCTAATCGCTGTCACCTTAGCCCCAGTGTCATATTATACAATTAATTACCCCTTGTGAGGTCAACATGGTGAAATAAGGACTCGAGACCTGGTCCACGAGGTGACTGACCTGACCGAATGCATTTAATTCTCCACAATAACCGATCTTTGCGAGAAAGTTGTTGGTTGAGCAGAATACTCTTTCCAGCAGCAAATCCAAGCACTCCAAAAATCATCAAATACTTCACAAATTTTATGCTGCCGATCACCCTTTTCCGAAAAACTGACAAAAACTGGTTTTTAAAACCTTTTCAACGATGAAATAAATATCTCTGAAGGAATTTACAGAAACACAGCCGAGACAGAATCAATATTGTCAAATACTAGATACTAAAAATACAATTTAATTTATTTTTACAATAGCAGTCCGAAAACGTTTTATTTGCTTACGGAGTGTTGAGCACATGACTGCAACTGTGACGGTCAAATGCAGTAATTATTAATTACTCATGTTTTCATTTGCCGTTGAAAACTCAATTATTACACACCACCTATCT
>NW_026927180.1:0-28936 GCF_032062105.1 Saccostrea cuccullata | reverse complement strand
ATCGGCTCACAGGCTTAAAATTGAAATTGGACGTTACCAAAAAATACCTAGAGAGGAACGAATTTGTTCACTTTGTCATCACAACGAGATTCAGGATGAAATTCATTTTCTCCTTGTATGTCCTCATCTTAATGTACAAAGACTTGAACTCATAAATATTTGTAAAATTAAATGTAAAAATTTTCAATCTCTATCTTATGATAATCAATTTTATTGGCTCATGACTAATGAAGACCCAGACATCCTTAGATCACTTGCTGCATTCCTTAGTAATTTACCTTAATTGAAGATATTGTGATAAGCATAAAAAATTATATACCTCTTTCCCAGTTTCTTGCCCTTAACTATATATATATATATATATATATATGTATAAATTATATATATTTGTATGTAACTTACAATACAATACATGTATGTATATTCAGTATATCTCTTATATACTTTTTTTGTTTTTTTTTAACAATTGCTCTTTATTTGTAATATCATCATCATGTTTGTTCTATCATTTGGATCCTCCTCCTTCTATTTGTAAATCTTTTTGCTCCTCCGGGGGCCCAAATTGGATTAATAAAATCTTGTATCTTGTATCTTGAACAATTTAGGCGGAATCCGCCTGGAAAGTAGACGGAACAGAGATGAAGTCCGCCTCTAAATTTACACCTGGATAATGACAAACTCAGCTGGGCGGAGTTGAGGAGGAAAATTGGACTCCAAATTAAGCCTCTTATTTTCCGCCTGGACCTAGCATCTTTGAGTGGGAGTTTTAGACGTAGAAAAAAATTCAGTACATTAGGCAGTTGGAAAATTTGAACTCTCATTCCTTGCCAGGATTTCTGAAATAAATTTTACCAGGGGGTCGTAATCTTACAAAGAAAGAGTCAAATAACAATGATTTTTATGTGTTTATGTTTTTTATTCACTACAAGAACAAGACAAACGGTATAACCAAAATCTCCTCTGAAGCACATATTTTCTTTTCTGATTTTTGGAAGTGAAATAACGGGCGCCAGTGTATAAGTAGACGGCAAAATCGCCAGTCGCCGGCACTTAATGAAAACCCTGCCTCTAGAACTTGACCTTGGAGTTTGACCCACTTTTACCAAAACTTTAATTTAATTTGAATTTTAACCTTAGTCATAACTTTTGAATACATGTACTTGGTGATATGGCTTTCATATTTAGACTTTGACCTTAGAGTTTGATCCATGTTAAACAAGAGGTCCAGGGGCCACAGTGCTCACCTGAGCACATTGGCTAAGAAAAAGCACAAATCAGATCAGAACTAAAAGTTTACCGAGGTTGGGGGGGGGGGGAGCTTGAATTTATTTTGACCCCACGGGGGATCATGATTTCAACATGCTAGAATCTACACTACCTGAGGATGATTCCATATAAATATTACAAATCATGGCTTTGAAGTACTTAAAATAAGATTTTAAAAGGTTTCCCCATATTTTCCTATGTAAAACTCTGGTCAGACATTTTGGCCCCACCCTACCCCTGGGGGTCATCATTTGAACAAACTTGAATCTACACTACCTGAGGATGCTTTCACATGAGTTTCATCTTTCCTGTCTCAATGGTTCTTGAGAAGAAGATTTTAAAAGAGTTTTCCTATATATAAATCCTATGTAAAACTTTGATCGGCCATATTGGCCCCACCCTAACCCCAGGGGTCATGATTTGAACAAACTTGAATTTACACTACCTGAGGATAATTCCACATGAGTTTAATCTTTACTGGCCCGGTTGTTCTTGAGCAGAAGATTTTTAAAGATTTTTTTTATGTACACCTATGTAAAACTTTGAACGGCCATTTTGGCCCCACCCTACCCCCATGGGGTCATGATTTGAACAAATTTGAATCTACACTATATGAGGATGATTCCACTTGATTTTCATCTTTCCTGGCCCAGTGGTTCTTGAGGAGAAGATTTTTAAAAGATTTTTCCTATATATTCCTACCGTAAAACTTTGATCGGCCATTTTGGCCCCACCCTAACCCCGGGGGTCATCATTTGAACAAATTTGAATCTACACTACCTAAGGATGATTCCACATAAGTTTCATCTTTTCTGGTCTAGTTGTTCTTGAGAAGAAGATTTTTAAAGATTTTTTCCTATTTATTTCTATATAAAAGTTTGATCGGCCATTTTAGCACCACCTTACCCCCTTGGAATATGATTTGAACAAACTTGAATCTACACTACCTGAGGATACTTCCCTATAAGTTTCCTTTTTCCTGGCACAGTGGTTCTTGAGAAGAAGATTTTTTAAACATACCTTCAAATTTTCACTATTTTTGTATTATCTCCCCTTGAATTAGGGCTTGGCCCCTCATTTGAACAAACTTGAATCCCCTTTACCTAAGGATACTTTGTTCCAAGTTTGGTTGAAATTGGCCCAGTGGTTTTTGAGAAGGAGTCGAAAATGTGACAAGTTAACGACTACGACGACAACAATAGACAACGGACAATTATTTTGATCAGAAAAGCTCAATTGAGCCTTCGGCTCAGGTGAGCTAAAAAGACTAATCTTGACCATAATTACTAGGATTTTCATATTTCTCAGATGTATTCCTCAATAATATATTGTTTATTTATTATCTTTATATCAGGTCAAGGATGATTTTTCTTTACAACACTGTTGTAGGAATGAAAATCGCCAATTTTACCGCACTTATGATATACTTTCACACCGTGAAAGGATATCATTTTAAATATTTAATGAATAAATTACTGTAACAGTACTTCACTGGTAAAAATGTAATAAATCTGAATATTTTCATTTCTATTTGTTTAATCTGAGATTATAAACTTTTTGAAAGTTAATCAGATGATGTTGATTTCTTGATAATTCTACTGGAATGTAAATTAGGCAAATTCATAGGTCAGGAGCTAAGGAGGCCAAATATGAATGTAAATCTTGTTCGGCTTTTTGTTTGACATCAGTGGGTGAGTACTATTCATATTGACATGGATGGCCTCGCGATATATAAAGCAATGTCATTTGCAAATTTATCAAAAAATTCCAAGTTTGACATTTAATTTGTTATAATTAATGAGGACCCCCGAATGTACCCCTGAAAATACATGTATGAAATACCAGGAATTTACTGACGTCGTAAATATGGGATTGATCAAGTCATGAGTTTTGTCTGTTATACCTTTAAAAATTAATTTGTTCCTTACAAATCTATACAATAAAGTCTTAAATAACAATAATGTTTTTACTGAGCAGCAATTAAAAAAATTATGTTGACCACTGAGTGAGATGTTATACCTATATATATATCATTGAGATGTTAGAAGGCTTACGTCACAGTACAATAGGCAGGCATAGTTGCCAACTCACCCGATTTCGTCGGGTCACACCCGATTTTTCAACCCGTAACCCGATTAATTTTTATGACCCGGCGGGTCATGCTTATCACCCGATTTTTGCCGAACAACCCGAAAATCTCCCGATTTCCGGATTTGGTTCGTAAATTAGGTTGCACTTTTAATTTCCAGTTACAACCCAAGCTTAGATCTAACTGATCTACGTAAACAATGCCGATGGATTAATTATCAGTCCAGGTGTAAACAATTATCTGGGTGTTGTTTTGACAAATCAGTGTTTGAAGTCAATTAAAATGGCTACCGATAGAACTAGATCGTTATCAGGGCCAACAGGAACAAATTTAACCAAACAAAAAAAGAAAAACGATATTTATGTATCAAGGAATCTTGAGGGAAAAAACTTTCATAAGTGATTGAAGACAGTGTATGCCTAACTTCACATTTAAAACATATTGCAGTAGTTAATTAATTAAGAGAGAGGAAAAATAACTTCAAAACTGAAATTGGTATACTTTCAAATTTAGCAGAAACTGAAAAGGTTTTTTTTTTTTTTTTTTTTTTTTTTAAATGCACACTTACTTCAGGTCAATACTGAAATATGAAACCTTCAATTCTCATTTTCAAAATGAAAATTTAATCATATTATGTATGAATTTTTTGTCATACTCATAGTAAATTACATCCTTTTTCAATAAAAAAGAATTCCCAATACACAAGGTATTTGTATATATATATATTAAATTAAATCATGGTAAATATGTCGTGAATGTCGTTACGCGTTATGACCAGATTTTTTACTTTCCAAATCTGGTCATGACCAGATTTTTACATGCTGGAGGTTGGCAAGTATGTAGGCAGGCAGAACTTAATTTCATTTGCATGCATTCATTGCGATGTTTAAAAGGGACAGTTCTGGGGTTTACATCATGGAAGACAGTACAAGATGCATGTATGTCAAAAAATATTAAAATAAAAGGTATAACAAAACTTCTATTGATCTTGTTCTCAGGCAAAATGAGTTTCAAACCAAACTGTGTGCCTTTGGCCTAACTACATGTACCTATGGCATCTCCTGCAAACAGTTTGGTTCTTGGGTCTGACAAAATCTACATGTTGTCCTCGAACCCAGTCAATGAATGTATATTTGTGAGCATGAATATCTCAATGTACATGCGCACTCATCACCGGAAGTCCTCAATTTTTTCATCAAATCAGCCATATATTATGTTAATATTTACATTAATACTTAGATCTAGTAGCTTCACCTAAAACTAATAAATTTTTGACAAACGGTACCTAATGCACAAGTAAAAACATGCGAACAAATATTTCAAAATGCATGTACCTGCCAAATACCTCTCTTAGTTTTGCTGCAGGACAAAAATGGCGTCAAAAATGTTCGAGTATTCACCACGAAATTTTTTTCCACAATAAGGCCATATAGAGTGATAAATCGATGAATATACCAACTTCGATAAACTAACCTCATCCAGAAGAAATCTTCTTCTGTGCAAGATGTCTTGAAGAGTGCAGTGAAAGCGCTGAGTAGATGCAATCGCAGAAGCAATGACAGTAGTGACCGATATTGACAAAAGGCAATCTCAATCTGACCTTGTAAAACAGATCACGTGATCAAAGTATTACTAAAATAGTCCCAGAGCGTGGAGATTTTGGAAAATCGTATTTCATATTGTGTCTTTAATTACTAATTATAATTAAATATATATTGGAATAAAGACTTTGTGAAAAAACTTTAAACACCGTGAAGAAAGGTGCACTACGCAATCTAATTCCTAAAAAAATCTAATTTACAATTCTCTAACCAGAGTTGTCTTCCGCTACGCTCACTACACCTCTGTCAACGCTTTTGTACAAATTTTGAACTGTGAAAATTTGAAGTTAAAATACAGTGAAGTCGCCAATTCCTGGTCACGTCAGGGTGTTTCGTTGATATTTTGCAAATCTGTTCAATTTATATTTTATGCAATATATGTATTGAAAGAACAAATAGTGAGTCATCCAAACACCTTTTCGTTTCCAGCATTTCAGCAAGGCCTAGCTTCCCCAGTTACGAATCATTTTCTCCATTTCCGGGTCATGTGACTTCACGGTCGTATAATATTCATGGAATGTTTCGGAACGCGATTTTTCTGATGTTGAAACATAAAACAATTCATGCAGCTTGGAAAAAAGTGAAACAACCACAGAAATATGTTTAAATTATTTTTAAAACAATTACAACAAAACAAATTGCAGTATGCAGAATGTAAAAAATGTATTAGGATTAAAAATAAATACAATTAAATTCATTTATTTAAAAGATGCATTTGAAGGGTTAACTCGATTTTAGTTTTTAGAAAAAATATTTTCCAGTTAGAATACTTTTGAAAAACATGGTTTTCGATTGGTTTTGTACACAGAATTTTGAGATGTTCATGCCACGAGATTGAGTGACCCGCAATTGGAAAAACTACTACAATTTGATGTAATAATCATTATAATTTTCTTTGAGCAGCGATCATTATGATTGATTTCTGAGTTAAAACTAAATGCATTTGTCATACTTTCGAGCTCTTATTATTAAGGTCTTCCGTTTCCAACGGAAGACCTTCTACTGATTCTGATGATTAAGATTATTCTTATTATTCTTTTTTTTTTTCCTTTTCCTAGACGCCAACTTTGAGGCCTCATATTTCACTCATTTCTCAACGGAATTTGCTCAAATTTTCAGACATTATACACATCGATACACTCTATCAGAATGCCGTCTAATATTTCAAAAATGTACTCCCGCTTTTGAGTTATTTCCCTTTAAATGAAAATTTATAGGCTTTCATTTCCAGATTAAGGCTCAGAGACCACAAAAGCTGGAGCAGAAATTCTACTGATTTTAGATAACAGAAGGATTGAAGTTGTGCATGCCAGTTTTTGTTTTTCGATTTCTTTATTCAAAATGGCGCTATATAGGGGTAAAAAATTAGAACGCATAAAAGAGCGAAAAATTACACATATTTTACCTTTTATCTTGAAAACTAAAAATATTTTGTTAAGACATATTGAATAAAAGTTGTGCATAATTGCAAGAGCTTTCATTTGATATCATTGAAAAGGGGCTGGTCCCTAAAATTAGGGATCTAGGGGCCTTGAAAGTTTTTGCTTTATAACTCAAAAACGGTAAATATTTTATGGTTGTCGATTATAAATTGTTCCTTTATATCATTTCTATCCTATAAAAATATTATTTTGTTTGAGTCTTACGTATGGTAAGAAAGAAAGGTAGATCCGTAAACATGGCACCGTTCTCATTTTGCTATTGAAGGAGAACTTTTTATGCGTATAATTGAAATAAACATGCCATAAGTAATAAATATTTTACAACGCTGATCATTTTTTTTTTTTTTTTTTTTTTTTTGATTAGGTTTTAAACGTGTTTTTTGGTTCCCGTACAGAGTATTCGATGGCAACTTTTTCTTTTTATTAATAAAGATCTTTCCAAGAGAGAGAGAGAGAGTGATAGAAGTACGATTATCTTTTCTTTGTTTAAAATGAACACAAACAATCTAAATGAAAACAATATACACCCAGATCTCATAGAAACTTTTTAAAGAGTCAAATAATACACCATTATTTACTGCTCGATTCTCACATTCACCTGGAACACAGATTCTAAGCGTGTTTACCATTACGTAATCTATCCGTCGATTACACGCGGCCGAGAAATCTAAAGCGACACTCCGCGGTGAACCATTGACCCTGCAGTTGTAGGCAAAATAATTCATATATTAAACCCTTTCTACAACACAATTAATGGAAAATTCTTATTGTCGAATATTTGAGATTAATATGTTGGCTTAACTTTGTTTTAAATTTGAACGTGATATACATATTTTAACTAAAACAGCTATCTAGGTTTTGTGTTTGTTTACAATTACGCGACCAACCATTCTTTCCATCGCTTGTTGACATTAATTTCGCCGGGTGGTAGACGTGTCTAATTTACAAACTTACGGGAAAATATTATTTTCTTTAAATAAATCGAATCTTTAAAAAAATCTTAAATTGTCTTAGGTTTGACTTCAGCACAAAACCCTGGGGCATTTACTTTACATGTACTCAGTACATTAATCATATTAATCAGTCTTCAGTTTTTAAATGTTCGTTAGCTCCATGTGTAATTTTATTTTTTATTTTGACGATTCATTGCGTAAGGACTATAGCGATCTGTGGTTACTTTACATCAACAAATATTGATTTAAATACGTAAGCTTTGTCCTTTTCACACACAAATAAATCCGTTTTCAACACAAATTTTCCCAAACACATTTTTTTTTCCATCACAGATTTTTACCATGACTATACCAATTTTAAACTTTTAAAGAGAATCTTCCGAATCATAAGGATAGAATTATAGTCAATGAAATGGATTAAACATCGATAGTTAACTCCGGCACGTGTAAACTTCATAAGTGGCTTCTGTGCTGCACAATGCATACTTATATTACAGGTTCGATACTAGTAAAGTTGAAAAAATAATTCAAGATTTTAAAGCAATGAACTTAATTTGTAAAATAATTTATTCAAATTCCGTAAATAACAGCAAACCCGGTAGTGTGCTAACATTGTAATTTTGTTCCGTGATTGAATATCGGTACCAAGTTATACAATGTACATGTAAGTAGTAATAAACTCGCATCCTATGTCCAGAATCGAAAATTTAAGAACTTATATAACAATCTGCAGCTACTGGATATCAAAAACTTATCATGTACACCTTTACAACCTAATTTAAACTATTAAAATAATATCCGGCACCACAGTCAAACCATTTGTATCGTTTATCGTATATAACTCAGTTACTGTATTTTCTTTAAAATTATGAACTTATATCTAACACACATTACTCTTCCTGGTTTAAAAAAATAAATGTACGAAAGAAGGCAAGAGAGAAGCATTTTGTTCAAGTACATTCATGTATTTAAGAGAGAGTCTCCCTGTATCAATTATTGTCTAATTTATTTTATTAAACATAACCCCCCTTTCTTATTTAAATTGAATTTATTTGTTGATTTTATTCAACTTCAAGCACAATATGTAAGTACTAAAAGTCCATGCATGGATGCTATTGTACATCAGGAATTGTCTTTTATCTTTTATCCATGCATTTCTCCGTCAAGGAAAATAATTATGAATAAATTAATTGAAGGACGTGTATAAAACCATGTGGTTTGGGTTTGTCAATGTGTTTTAGATCATGATCAGCAAATCACAACTCCTTGGACCTTTCTGTCTAACGGAATAATAATAATCTCGAATGTATTACGTATACACCATAACTCCCCCATGCACCCCACCCCCTTTCCCCAAAGTTTGAAATAAATATTCTTATTCAATGGACTGATAGTTGTACGTAGCCTAAACTTTCAACACCCCTCCCGAAATATTTCATAGGCAAAATTCTTAATCATTTTTTTTTTTTGGGGGGGGGGGGATATGATTGATATGTTTTAACGTCCCTCTCAAGAATATTTCACTCATATAGAGATGCCATCATGCACTTGCCAGTGGAGAGCTTCAAATATCCTATAATCGGCACTTAAGGCCTTTGACCGGGGGGAGGGGGATCTTTTTCGTGCCAGCACCTTAAGCGACACGGGGCCTTGTTTTATACGGTTTCATCCGAAGAACAGGCCTCCACGTCCCACAGTGGGATTCGAACCCACGAGGTAAGGATGAACTCCTTACTTTGCGACTATAGAGCAGACGCTCTAATCAGTGCGCTATGAGGGTGACCTTGGATGATATAAAATGAAGATAATGAAGAAAACGGTTAGTAAAATAAGAAGGGGTCGTTTTAAAATATTATTCTTATGAACCTCTGGGCAAGAATGAGAAACTATACTTATGAAAGCTTCCTGATATAAAAAAGATTACTTTCTTTTCAAATCATGACCAGAGTTTCCCCCACAAAGTGATTGAGTATTTTAAGGGGTAGGGTGGATGGGTTGGGAATTAAATTGTCTGTTTAACTGTCCAGATGTCTGCCTGTCCCTCAAAGTTTTTCCCAGAAGGCCAGGCTATAATGATCCTAGGATGTGTCATGAATCAAGGCAATATTACGGCAAATTCAAGATCACTGGAGAAAGAATAAATGTTTTGTCGCAGTCATTTATATGTAATCGAGAATATTTGTTTGCTAATACTTGATACAGAGATTGCTTGTGACAAAAGGATTTTTCTATGATTGTGACTCCGAAAATAGTATCATTTCAATTTGGACAATTTTTGTTTAAGTTCATACTTGATAAAAATTGTTTATATTCCGCCGGGTTCAGATGACTTAAATTAAGGCCATTTTAACAAATTCAGGGCCAATGACAGAAAAGTTGTAAAATTCCTGTCAGAGTTATGAATTTTGAATCACTAAAAGTTGTTTCAGATTGAAGGTTTGTCTTGACACAGAGCCAATTCTGTTAAGATCAAGGTCACTGACAGAAAAAAATATTTTCTTTCCCATGCTATGAATTAGTAAATGAAAATCATTGGAGGCTCTTACTTGAAACATAGATTACTTATGATTGGAGGTTGTGTCATGACCCTGATCAAAGGTCTTTCTAGCAAATCTAGGTCACTGACAGAGAAAAAAAATGTTTAAGCATAACTTTGTAATTAAAATTCACTGGAGGCTCATACTGAGAAGAAAGGTTGTTCACATAAGAAAGTGCAGTGACCTTGACCCAAGGTCGGTACTTCCTGTCCATAGCTCCAACGGAAGACCTACTCGTTGCTTTGCAACGAGCTCGGCTCTAGTTTATCTAGAACTTTTATATCAGCCTTTCTGCAGCGAACAAAAACGAAAGTAGCCCGTCACCGCAGCAGACACATCCAAGTCTTTAATGAGTGCGTTTCAGAATTTCGATTGTGGGATGCTCTCTTAAAGTTGATATTCAAAATTTTATAATTAATTACAAACAGAAAGACCAGTTCTTCACGACCAGCGTATTCATTAAGTTTTTTGCGCTTAAATTTTAACACTAGGCATAAAATACACGCGAGTGACCCGGAATAGGAGACGACCTGGAATTGGCGACTCCACTGTAGTAATTAATTATTGTAATTATTGATAAAGATGATAATTCGTCATTTATTTCACCTTTATTCCCTTAAACGACTTATTTTTAAAGTTTTAAGGAGTAAAAATTAAAATCTTAATTAAAAAATCCCTATATTAAATGTGTAACAAGTTAATAAAATAAATATTGTTTTCCGATAAGAAATATAATTATAAACGACTATAAATACAATTTTTAATCATTTACAATTTCTCCAAGAATCTTGTAAGAATACTAATCTACCCCTACCCCAACTTCAGTGCCCAATGCATAAATAACATTTTAATTAATGTCATGTAAATAGGCCTATGACAATACGCGAAACTTGACTTACCTAAAAAAGTTGACAAGCAAAAGAAAGAAAAAAATTTAAAAAGGAAAGTAGCCCAAACTCGAAAATTCTATTTCGTGGGGTGGGTGGTTAGATCGAGGCGAATTTTTTTCCATGGTCTACTCCTTTCAGTACCAATTTTTTGACAATCAATACTACATTTCCCTGATATCAATTAATTACCGGTGGTATAGAGTGTGTGTGTGTGGGGGGGGGGGGGGGCAGCCTTTTAATGAACATTTTAAATATTAAAATTAATGTTGGGAAAAAAAGTCGGGGGACGGGGGGAGGGCTGCCCCGTTGCTACGTGCCTGTTTTTACTAAAATAACCAATCAAAAATTAGGATGATATTATACCTGACAAAACAGGTAAGCACAGTATTCGTGAAGCGAGCCGGAGGGGGGGGGGTGCACTGCGGTCCTCAGTTTTTTTTTATTATTATTCTAAATTTTTCTAAATTTAGCTTTTTTCCCCTATGTTCATTGAAACCCAGGTTGCACCCACTTCCCATCTTTTAGCGTAGTTAAATCATGGCAATATTTAATTGGGTGATGTATCATCGGTGATGTATTAGTAAGATTAACATCAATAAAAATTGAAGTTGCAACCTACACGTCATTTGCGGATCTAGGGGGGGGGGGTTCCAGGGAGAATCTCATATTTTTGTGCAAAGAGAGAGGGGGGTTTCTGTAATTAATAAATACCGATATCTTTATGTCTAATTCCTGTTATTGATCAAAATTAGTTCAAGCTCTGCCCTTTAGCGTATTTGTTTTCCTCCATGTTTTCTTAAAACTCTTACCCAAGACTCTTAATACCCTGTCCCACAAGTAACATGCAAATATATTTTATATAATATATAATTTTATATAGTATATTAGGATACCATGGGATAGATTTTTTAATAAGACTTTAATTCTAATTCTTCTTTTTTTTTTTTTTTTTTTTAGGTATATTTTCGAATTTTTCTTATGGAGTACAATGTAAATATGTACTAGATGATAAATTTAAGACAAAAAGATGAATACAATTAAAATATCTGGACTGTGCATAGGCGTCGGAACCGGGGAGAGGGGGGAGGGGCTTTATTAGCCCCCTTTTTTTCCAAATATATACTTAGTATAGAGTAGACATTGAACATATCTTCTTAAGTTTAGCCCCCCCCCACTTTCCACAGTTACTCTTAGTATAGGTTACAAATGGGGAAAGTGGTGGTGTTTGGAAGAAAATAATTAATTTTTGGTACTGGAGTTTTTTACCCCCCCCCCCCCCAACGCAAAAATAGGATTTTCGTGTTTGGGAAATAGACATTTCCTTTTTTTTTTTCTCCAGGTTTTTTTGGAGGTAACTTACCCCCCCCCCCCCCCCCCACTTTCAATTTGCTTCCGACGCCAATGCTGTGGATGGAAATGGGAAATGGTGGATGGGGCACCCTTGTACTTTCACATAGAATTCATGATGTAGTGGTGTATATTTTGAGGATCAGACAAGACAAACCTGTATAAGGACCCGTGCAAAGAGCTGTCAAAATTATTGATAAATCGTTTATATGGGGAATAAGATGACATTGCGAGCTCAGTGAAAATAATTATTGTATTCCCTCTGAGAAAAAAATGATTGAACTTTAACTCTGGTTCGGTTCCGGAAAAAAAGCAACGTAACCTCATACAATTGTGTAGTATGTGCGCGAATATTTCCAGGCTCGGATCCAGAACCTTAATAAGTTAGGGGGCGGAAAAATTAGGCAGGGGTCTGGGACCGCCTTGAGACCGAGCCAGAAGCTCCTGAATTTTAGAGATTGTTTTCCTGACAAATTCTACAATATTCCTAGGAACATTAATACGTCAGAAGGGGCTATTATATGAACTGCACATAACAATCAGAAATCCATTATAAAAATATTTGAATTTACTATAAAGTAAAATATATTGATCTTTTTATCTCTCACACAATGTGATACCCCCTTTTTTATATGCTTGTCATGATTTTTCAGGTAAGACGACGTTTTTAACTTTCTCTCCACTTTCAAAATCGATACAACGTCAGTTGTAGCTGCAGATCTGTAGCTCTCCGAAAAAAAAATATTGATAGACCGGAGTGTGTGTGTGCCACCCATTGAAAAGCATTTTTAGATACCAATGTTTATTAACATGATATGAAATTAGAAGTGATTTATGGAACTTTGCAAAGAACCTTGAAGCACATTGAGAGGCATATAATGAAAATTGCTGTATGAAAAGATTAAATTTTCAAGCTTCATTTAAAGACTTTTTGAATTAAATTATAAATTAAATAGTTGTCCTTCCTGGCTGAGGATCGGAGTCCCTTAACAAAGAAATCTGTTTTGAATACCGGTTTGCTCTATTAAAAACAAACTTATGTTGTGCAACTAAATATTTTCTCTAACTCCTATTTACTGTTCACGGTAGCTCAGTCGGTAGAGCGCTCGCTCCGTGATCGGAAGGTCGTGAGTTCGCATCTCGGCCGCGACTGACCTAGTAGGTAGCAACTGTTCCTTCGCTCGGCACTTTGAAGTGAAAGTTGCGGGTCCTTCGGATGAGACCTCAAAAACCTTAAAAACCGAGGCTCCGTGTCAGCGGCAGGCGTTGGCACGATAAAGATCCCTCACTGCTCAATGGCCCTGAGTGCCGAGTAAAGGTCAAAATTTGAAGCCCTTAGCCGGCATACGGTGACGTCTCCATATGAGTGAAAAATTCTCGAGAGGGACGTTAAACAATATACAATCAATCTAACTCCTATTAAACAAACCATACTTATAAATAACGAAGTACTTTCAAAGTGCAAATATGTATATAAATGCCTACCCTTTGTCCAATCTTATCATATATTTGTGAAAGTATTAAATCGAGGTAACGGAAGTATATTCTCATTTGTTAACTACGGGTCTACTTTGAGTTTGAGGGAAGTCATGAATGATATCTATACCTAAAGTTCTTAGAGACACTGTCAGGCATGTTCTTATTGTTTGATCTTAAGATTAATTTTGCAATTCTTTCAGACAACATTATCATATGCAAAAGCATATTATACGTACGCTAAAGTATATTACGAAATACAAATGCCTTTTGTGATAAATACTTCAATGTACTATATATATCAGGCAATCAGACATAGATGAAGCTACCTTTCACTATACTTAAGGAGTCAGTAAGTAGTGATCATTTCTGTATTTTTACTTTCGTATGAATCAGTATGATGTTTTTTGTAAATCATAGTTGTCTCATCCTATTTAATAATCGTCCTCTTTCTACCCATTTTATATGATATACAAGTAAAATTTAACAAGAGCGCCGCAAGGCGGGGACCCCCTCGCAAGTGCATATGAATATATATCAATGTAGCACCCGACATCCGTCTCGAAACAGAGTTCCTTACACTCATCCACTCACTCACAATTGAACGCACACAATTGCGTTTCTATATCCCTCCACCTTCATTGCAAAAATTTATTAAACAAATTTGTTCTGCATTCTTAAAACTAATTTGTACACGAAACTTTTGTTGTTTACTTTCATTGAATGCTTCATTTTGGGGTTACTAGATGCTGTGGTATAACTTTTTCATACCCTATAACATAGTAACTCAAACACGAATAGATACAGTAAGATTTTGATCACATGTACAAAAAAGGTTATACCTTATCACAAAAATCTAAATTTTCTAACGTAATAGATTTCTTTGGACCTCATGCAAGATAATAATAATAATAAAGATGTATCATTTTTTTATATTGGCAATTATTTGACTTTATTTGGTTTTCTATCCTAGAGTACAAATGTGTATTTTAAAATCTGACAAATGTGAATGCAAACTAATACCACTTACATTGTTATAATCTACCTATGAAATATTCACGTATCATAACCTGTCTGTTATTTCGTGCGTCTTTAGCAAATTATTTTATATTTTCAATCGTCCATGGTTTCAAGTTTAACTTTTACACACATTCCGCTGCTAAGCAGTATGATGTTTTGCTGGGTGTCCATGTAACTTTTGACGCAAAATTTAATTATCTGATCCTATTACTTTACGTTTTATACACGAAGAATTTAATGCTTTATTCATTGACTATTTTTTGTGAATGAAATTATGTCACATTTTGATGAATGAATCCATTCACATGGCTTCTGTAATTGACAAATACCTGCAAAGAACGAGGGCGCTTTTGATTGGCATTCGGCAGGAATCTGGGCGTACTTGAAAAGTGAAAATTTTATCGACATGTCACATGAAATTCTAACATTTTTTTAATTTATCGTTTTCCTGTGCAACAGGAACGGAAAATATTTTCCCGAAATTGAGCTTTGATTTGCTAAAAAATAACTTGAAAATTGGCCATATCAGACATTTGGTACAAAATTGTACATTTTGAGACACATTTTTCTAAAAAATTTCAATGTCTGGGTCTTCTCTCCATGATTTTGAAACGTTATTTGTATGTATTTTAATTCAAAGAAACGATTACACTTTTTAAAAAAAATGGAGAGAAGACCCAGAGACCACGAAAATGAACTTTTCCCCAAAAAATCCAAATGTGTCAATGAGGTGCGTCTTTGTCCTTTTAAAGATATTTGTACATGTGTAGTGGTGATAGCTCAGAAAGTTAGACTACCTGTTCAGTGCACTCGAAGCGAAAATTTTTTGGTTCGAGCCTGGCATGGGGCGTTAATTCTTTTTATTCAGGCAAACAACCATTTATTTTATCAGTTTCGTTTTTATGTACTGATGTATTAAAATTTTGAATTAGATAAATTTTGGTTCAGTTTGGTTCACAAGCGAAATCAATTCTAATCTTCTATTTTATAATGTACATGTACGCGTATCATGCATCTATGCACTAAATATATTTTAGGTTTTATTTTTTGTGAAACCTTGTTGGACATTTTAGCCCCGACCTACCCCTGGGGGTCAATGTTTTGACATAAATGTTACATTTCACTACCTGTCGGCTCAGGTGACTAAAAAAAAAAAAACAAACAAACAAACAAACTGAAGTATACCAACCAAATCATGTTGACATTTACAATCTTTGTAACGCAGACATGACTGTCCTGCCGTAACGAAATTCTTCTTCAAATTCTTTATTATATTAAATTAATTAGAAAGAAACAGGATATTTCTAAGAATTGTAACTATTAACGCTTTCGATATTAGTGGTTGGCAAGCATCTCCCACACATTAGTTGTCGTTTACCTCTCAAATATATGAGCCGATGGAAGAGAATGAATGGGAAGGCATTATTTATGGCATATTGTGTCAAATATGAACGCGTATCCTAAATACATCTGTATATCACTTAAAAGTTTTCACCAAAGTTAAAATTTTTGAAAGTAGTTCAAATATTCAGGTCAAAATCAAGGGGTAAAAAATATCATAGCATGCTCGGAATATCTTGTGACAGACAATGCATATGTCAAATGTGAAAGCACTATCTTCTCAATCAAAAGTTATAAGGAAAAATAACATATTTGATAAGGTCAAACTTCAAGGTCAGAGGGTAAAAAAATCATAGTATATTTAGACCAACTCAACGCACTTTAAAAAAAAAAATTTCAAAGTGCGTTAAGAGTCTACATCAATATATTTTACCATGGAGACACTTAACGCACTTTGAAAAAAAAAATCCTGTTTTAGTCATGGAAAGATTTTATTTGTTATTTATAAAATAAAAATTGATTTTGTCCCAATTTTAACTCACTTTGAAAAAATTTTTCAAAGTGCGTAATTTTTTCAAAGTGCGTTGCCACAAAGCCTTTTCTTTTCTCATTCAATACGTGTTAATTTTCTTAAAGCAAGTCAATTTTCAAGGTAAAGTTCAAGGGGTCAAATATCATGATATATTTGGAAGGTCTTGTCACAGGTATTGTGCGATGTACGTGTGAAATATGAAATCCCTATCTCGTTTCATTCAAAAGATATTACCAAGGTAAAGGTTTTTGCGACAGAGAGACGGACAGCCAGAAAGACGGACAGACTGACAGAATTCGAAGGTGCGATTTGATGTCCCTTGACCTCCGGAAAGCGGGAGACAATTAAATGTATTAAATCTATTAAATGTATATATTTCTACTGTTGACTCAATTAGAGATAATACGTGGCCCATGAGCCGCAACGCTCACCTGAGAAACTTAAGCTCTGCTGTTGCTCATAAGATTTCCTCTTTGTAATACATGGTGTAACCTAATAAACGTCCATTATCTTTATATTATGACAGAATTGTGCATTTACATACTTATAAGAGAGAGAGAGAAAGAGAGAGAGAGAGAGAGAGAGTTACAAAAATAGTTGGTTCCACCTGTTCCACTGAGTGTCAACTTTTTTTTTTCATTGTCTACCAAAACATGAATAAAATAAAACAGATTTTGACTCAAAGTTAACTTACGATATTCACTTCCGTTGGGCAAATCAACTTTAAGGATGACGTTTACTCAGGTTTCGGAAATCAGAAAGGAAATTTCATAAAGTATAATATATTAAATCAAAAATTGTTTTAAATGGATAAAATTATTAAGTTTTAACACAATATCAATTTTAAAATTTCATATTTTATTATTTGAAGAAAATATACAGGAACAAAAGTCAAAGTATGGTAATGCAGAGGAAATTCGGACTAAATTTTTAATTTTTAATTTTTGTCAAAGTCTTTTATTTCTTGCAATATTTATCAAATGTAAAGGTTGTATGTTTTTTCAGACATCATTTTGCAAATTTTATTTGCCTTAAAGCTAATAAATTATTTCAAATAATTAAATGCTATCAAATAGAGAAATTCAGAAATATGAACAAAAATCATTTCAGGCAACATATCTCAATAATTTGATCATTGACCCCATATAATGCTAATACCATGAGAATAACTGCAACAAAGGTAATCTGAGGCTATAAATGATTTAGAGTTCTTATCAGTCAGATTTTTTAAATATGCGATTAAAAATGGAGGGAAAATATAAATATGACAGAGGAAATTCGGACTGTACTAATTATCACGTTTATGGCCCAAACTCTACTCCTTTCTTTATATGGAGCAACTCTGTTCCATTGCTATAATATTTCATAATTTAAAGACTTTTGTTGCTTGTAATATTTTGTGAGTGAAGAAAAAAATGGTCATAGTGTGAAAAATTGAGGTATTTCCCGAGAAATACTCAGGGGCCCCTAGAATGAAAACGAGGTCATTGACCTAGTTATTTGAAATTAAAATTTAACACAAGAATCATAGGTGTACAATGTGCAATAGGTGGTTTTTCGTTCTTATCAGTGGAATTTTTAGTCATCTGAGTAAAGGTATACCTTAAGTGATAACAAAATCTATCAAATTTTGTTTTAGGGTTATCCAGAAGGAACATGCTACAATTTATTTGTAAAACAATTTTATGATTCAAAGGAAAGATCAAGGTAAAAGAGTTGATGCCATTCACTAGCTAGCTCTCACCAGCATCTTTACTGTATCAGTTTACTACAAAGGTTTGATTAAAATAAATCTTGAATGTTTTTGAAAACCGAGTTCAAAATTATTTTAATTAAAAATGTTGATGCAGCTCTGATCACTATGTATAAGATTTTCTAAAACGTTTCTTTGAAATTGACATAATCACTAATTTAAGAAAACATGAGGTTTATGCATTTGACTACAGTAACTGTCAACAAAATGTACATGTATCAGCATATTCGTATATGTAATTTGCAGATCATGAATATGAGGCCACCATTAAAAACATCTTTGTTTCCCCTATAACCCGACCCTTAAATCTATTGAAAGGTGGATCGATAGGTAGGTAAGTTATTAGTGAAATCGAATATTTAAATAAAAAGGTTCTCGGATATATTTACATAAAGTCCGGGCATCCCAATATTTTTTCTCATATCTCTTATCTTCACATGCAATGTTTTATTTCGTGTGCTTCGAATTGGGCAATGGATTTGAACTTAACGACCTAATTTTCAAAAATGATAATTTTTCCTTATAATTTTTGAATGAGAAGAAATAGGGCTTCCATATTTGATATGTGTGTCTCCTGTGACAAGATACTATGGTTTCTGACCCTTTGACCTTTACCTTCACGATTGACCTAATTTCCATAAAAGAATCTACTTCGGTGATAACATATGATATGAAAGGGTGTTCATATTTGACACAATATGCCATAAAAATGACGTTTCATCCACAAAGACACCGAAAGCGGGGGACAACAGTTTTCCGAATTCGCTTCTTTTTTGCAGAGACGTATAAGGGTCTCTTGTACGTCTGTTTTTTGTAAGCCATTATACTTTTGAGAAGTACCTGACTTCTCTAAGGCTATAGGTGATGCAGCCCTCTGATGATGGAGAAATGCTCTTTGCCTATCGCGCAGTGTATAACGTAACAATAGCTTTTATTTTGTACACTTTACGTGCAATTTAAGTGTTACCAAGGCATATATTTCAATCGTTAAATATACTCACCGTCAATAGAAACGCAACACCCTAATTTTAGGGTGAAAATTAAATACAAGTTATAACTACAGGGTGATCCAAAATATCTGATACTATTTTTACTTTCAAAAACGTTGTCAATAATCATTCAATATATTTCATTTATACATCATTTTAAACTGCTATACCTATCATTTTGATAAATATGAAAGTACGAGGAAAAATGATGCTATCATGATTCTATGACGTCATAAATTTGTTACTGTTTATTTAACATAGATAGATCAAATCAGAGAGTTGTAAAAAATGCCCAATTATATTTTGAGACACATTCACCCATAACATAGATTCGTATTATAAGAAAAAGACATTCATCGGACACTAATTATGCTAACAAAACTGCAGTTACTCAGGTAAGTGAAAAGATTTCAAAAGATTGGTTCAGTAGTTCTAAGATGTCTGTTTAAAAACAATGGAAGGCTTCGGACAACCAGAAATGTTTAATCTGTCGCAGTTGTTAAAGAGGCGAAAACTGTTAACAGTGACCATTACTTGCATCTTCGGATGAAAAATTCTACCAGCTCTCACAGGCGAGGTATTCATACTGCTGATATTTATTTCTAACGAAATGGAGCACCCCCCCCCACCCCCGCACATTGACACACGTCAGGACAAGTTCTTGGATGGTTGCAGAAAACATTCGGCAAGGAACTGATTTCGTTCAGGACAGACTGTGTTTGGCCATACATTCCTCTAATTTAAGTTCTGTGGACTTTCTCCTGTGGGGGGTTTTCATACAAAAAGTGAATACTCTAAAGCCAAACACTCTGAAGGATCTTAAATCAGAAATTAACCCAGAAATTCGGAAAGTTACACAAGATATAAATGCTATGGTTTCCATACAAATTTTGCCCTGTGATTTTCTAAAAAATGAAACTGGTGTAAAAGTTGAAAACTCATGCTTTTTAAATAATTCAAATTTAATGCAGAAAAATCATACAAGTCATATTTCTCACATGTGTTTTAAATGCTAATTATGACGTCATAAACATGTGCATTTTCCCGTATTTTCTTAAAAAATTGCAGAAGACACCAATTTTCAATGGAATTTTCTTTCAGATAACATTGTCCACAGGCATCGCCCACAAAGATCTTGAGATATGTGATTTGTTATTGAATTTTGCACAAAATATCAAAAAATTAACGTGGGCGATGGCTGTGGACACTGTTTTCTAAAGGGAAATCGCCCTTGAAATGTGCCATTTTGAGGCTTTTTCTTTTGAAAATAGAGAAATGCTTCACATTAACGACGTCATATTTGCAGAATGGTAAACCTTCATGCCATATTCTTTCCTGATTTATCAGAGTCATTTATTTAACTAATATTTAAGCCAGTTTCAAAACTTTTTAATTTCATTTCATTTTTAGGGCGCAATAAAGCTAAAACGATACCTTCTTCTTTGATCAATAACTTAAAAAAAAAGACGAACTCGTGAATAAAAAAAAAAATGACGTCACGTAGAGAATGTGCAGTATATGAATAAAAAGCATTGTTTTGAGACTGAATTGTTAATTTAAAGAATGCATAAAAAGGTAGAGGCATGCATTGTATAAAATATTATAATCATTATATCTTTAAAAATATGAAAGTAGAAAGAGTATTATAATATTTGACAAAATTATTATAGTTTGAAATGGTATAGGATATTTTGGATCACCCTGTATGTACCAAAAAAGTTAGGACATCTTTTACTTTGCCAAATCAGTTATTTAACGGTTAAAAGCAAGTTCCGGTAATGGAAAGAAATTCATTAAACCGTTAAATAACTGATTTGGCAAAGTAAAAGATGTCCTAGCTATTTTGGTACATAGTTATAACATGTATTTAATTTTCACCCAAAAATTAGGGTGTTGCGTTTCTATTGACGGTGAGTATATTATAGGTATCCCTTGAAAAAAGTCTTTTAAGTTATTCAAAATTGGACCAAATTCCATTTCACTTATCGCTCCCTTTCCCCATTTTCCATTTAGATTTAGTGTGTCGTGAAAATTTCTTTAATTCTAGCATGGAGCATTACTATGTTGAAGGCATTTTTGAATTTTGCATTATCAAAATTATTCTAATTAATTTTCAGATACTTTTGTTTTTATTTTTCGATGGTATTGTAAAATTAAACGATATTAGAGAAGGAAATCATTTTGAATTTACATAGAAGCATTTAAATTCAATCTATTCAAGTGAATGAAGCAGATCTTGTTAAAAAAAAGTTAATAATGTCGATGTATACGAATCAATGTTTTTTTTCCTGCAAACATAGATATTAAGCTCAATACACATATTAGCTCACTCTTCAATGTTATGAAATAGAGCAAAGCACTGTTTTTCGCGCAAATGTACCTCACACAGTCCACACCCGAATGATGTATCCTTTCTCTTTTTTGGGACAGCCTTGGCACAGTTTTTGCAATACGATCGTTTGCTGGACAGTCTCATTAATTTATGAGTTGTAGAATTCTCAGACAGTTGTCGCCTGACAGCTGTCTTCGGCGGTGTCCTGAAAGTTCCTATTTTAAAAGAGTTTAGCTTGGACAAGGCGGTATTCGAGTTGTCTGTACTTCTTCGGCAGATTCACACTCTCCTTCATAATAAGAAATGTGTTGATGATCGCCGTGTTGATTAAAAAATATAACACGTATTTCCGCCATTTTACTGGGTCGTCCCACAGAATATTTTGAACATAACTGGTCAAATATGTCAACACCTCGAAAAAAAAAGCCTGGTAATGACCAACACTGCGGTCGAGGAACAGAAATTTCGGTCCCATCTTTCAGCCTCCGAGACTCATTAGCACTCATTTCTACTGTTGAAGCCGTGGTGGATAGTATAGCTACAGGGCGACTGTCCATCCAGACTGTGGCACTCAGCTTGCCATCTTGACTGATATTGATTCAGAAATAAAATATACATACATGAGTATTTTGGTGCAAACTCCTAAATCTATATTTATTACATTATAAATTATTCACTCTTAAATGTTGTGACTTGCAATAAATTAAATTTAAATTTTTAGTTTTAAATGATAAAAAATACCGTGTAACGTATGGAACTCCAGATAAGATGCGTATTTGCAGTAATACGCATTGAATTTTACAAAATACGCAATGAAAATTCAAATAGGGCGTACAATTACGTATTAGCAATCGTAGATACGCATTACACCACGAAAGTACTGCATACAACAGGTTGAAGAATACAGGTACGACTTACTTAATGATAAGAATTATGGTTAAGTCAGTGTTTGATTTTTCTCAAAACAGAGTAAAACAAGAAACATATATTGACGCAAGCGTCAAAAATCGTCCGCAAACCAATTACATGTGTAATTGTTCCATTGTTATTTAGTAATTAGAAAATGAAATTTGCGTGACCTGTTTTTAAAATTTCTTATATTTGTCTATTAAAATATCCTTGTGACATGAAACACTTGCATGCATGCGACATTGCCGATTTTCTTCATTCATAATGCATGTACAATATTATATGTATAAGCAAACTGTCCATGGACCTCTGAATGCGTCGGTACTTAAATTGTAAACGAACCGCTCTGGTGGAAGTTTGCCGTTTAAGTAGTTTTACATAAAAGTACAGAACTAAAATTTAAACTAACCTTTAGTTTTACTTTAATAAAAACGCAACAAATATGAAAATGTGGGGCTCTGAAATCGCTCTCTCTTAGAGGATATTAACACCCCCCAACTCCCTCTAGATCCACCACTACATTTCTTCTCTTTCTGTCTCTTTGATGTGGCGGGAAAATGCGTGGCACATTGTAAAACACGCTTTATCCTAGTTTCCTGGACCAAAATGTTGTAAGATTCTGTGCTTTTAAATATTTCATCAAATTTTTGAAAATTTTCCATAGAAAATGTATAAATATACACGTCATTTCAAAATAAATACAACAAATCCCGTTTAGGCTGTTTAAAAAGAAAAAGTAAAATTGTTGATTTACAACGCTGTCTTTGTTTTAGACTATGCCTACATATAACAATCACACTCGGAGATTCTCGAATGACTCGTACCTCGCACAACGTTTGAATGGAGCGTAGCGGAGTCAGCCGAGGATTGCCGATTGCTTCAATCATGTCGGAGTATGTTAGTCTCGTTCTCCCCAGACTCTCGCTCTCGAGACTTTGCCCGAGCGAGAGCGAGAGTCTGGGGAAAACGCGACTAGGAGTATGTCAATCAGGATTGGATGAAACACTTACCCACATTATTTAAAAAAATTTAATTTAATGATTATTGTGCTTTTTGTTAAACATTTAAAAATATCTTTGTTTAGTATTCTATAATATGAACGTTAAATATTTTTATTTAAATTTTTGTAACTCCGCAGAAATGCAGGTCGACTTCAAACTTTTATATCAAGTTTTCTAGTAATGTCGACGACGATCTCTATTTCGAGAGGAAGAATCAGAGATTAAGATTAAAATCAATTTCTATAGATAAAGAGACTATGCACTAGGCATAACCTTTTTTTATGGGTTCATAGGCAATTTAGCATTTCTCTCAACTTGCCATATTAACGAAGATTTTTTTCTCTCAGCTCTTGATACGATATCTTAAATGAAGGAAAAGTTTTCAGTGTCATTGACTCTACGGTACCTTGACCTACTGACTATAACCTTCCTTGTCCAAAAAAAGAATGCTTCCCAATTTTAGCAAAAAGTCTTGTTGGTATTTTCAAAATTTATTTAAATAAATGCAGGAACTGACCTTGTAGTTTTTCCCTCTTCAAAAACGCTTATATTTCTATTACATTTGCTCAAAATCAAAATAAAGGTCAAAACATTTATATATAAACAAAATACGCTTCAGTCATTTTGCTGAAAATCAAAATCTGCATTGATATGAAAATCAGGGAGTAAATACACTTTAGGGTAAAAAATTATCTGGAGCTCTGAACGTATTCTCCTTGATTCATACGAGGGAGATTCTTCAGATCAGATGGAAATCCCTTCCTGTTTCTTATATAATTGTTCCACACAAGATATCCTCTTCTCAAGAAGTGATCTCGCGAGAGCTATTGATGTAAAAAAGCTGTCATAAAACACATGGAAATTTTTTCCCTCCAAGCTTTCAGTCAATTTTAGGACAACTTCCTGACCAACAGATATCCCTCGATCTGTACTGATCTCTGCCGAGGTATATATCTAATTGATGACAAAAGCCAGAAATACTGTCACATCGTAACCAGACCTTGAGACCCCAACGTGTTGGTTTTGGTGGAATGTTTTGTTTTGCCTGAAAATAATTAACGAATAGAATTGCAATCGTCAAACACATAGTGTCGGGTTGGGGGTGAGTTGGTGGGAAATATTTTTCTTTTAATTTTAAGAACATGTTAAAAATTCATAGCAGTTGACCCCCCCTCTTTTCAACCGTTGAACATGGTCAAACCCTCCTTTATTATTTCATCAAAAATGTTTTAAAACTTTGAACCTATCTCGCCAACAAATAAAAGACTTTCATGTTTAAATAATTTCTTTTCTTTTTTTAAAGATGTTCAGGTAATTTGTCAACTACCCATCAACCCCCATTCCCGCGCCCTATTCTAATATATAATGATACTGAACGCATTGTGACACAGGCAAAATCTCAAATTGTGGATGAGGGAAGGACTATTTCATTTGCGTCAAGTTTATGTCGTGTTTTATACGTACACTGTATATAAGACTTTTAAAATATTTCATGTCTATACTAGGAGATGTACCTCATGTCGTCCTTTATAGGCGATCATGCCTTCATCGATTGTCTGATGTTGTCGTGGTTTGTAGCTTTTTTTAAAAAGATGTTCTCTGATACGAGGTTCATGATGGAACGAACTTTACACAGTGAGTCATCGGACGGTATCCTCAGAATCACAGTGCAAAATACTGAGTTAACTTTTCGTATCTTCTTACAGGCATAACTTCAATGAATCCAGAATTCGCAAGAAACTTATTCTTGCTCCAATGGAGCTTATAGTCGGGTAACTTGTTGATACCCATTATAATCAGTGAGCCTAGATAGGCTGTCATTTTTCGGTTAGTTGTACAATCGTACCAGACTGGATCATGACCTAATTGTAATGGGGAAAATGATTTTAATTTAATTTACCTGAATAAGTTAAAAATGTTTTAAAACATATTGAATTCAGTCGATCACAGTCTTCTGATAAGGTTTATAGGAAATAAATGCAACTATTGTCTGCGGAGCGGAACCAAAGAAAAACATGTAATTTTAAGTCATGTTAACATTTTAATTATTTTCTTGTAAGTTAAATTGTCATCTATAATTATGTAACAGGAATACACAAAAAGGTTATTTTTTGCAGATTATTACCTTTTTCCTATTTATCATTGAGAATCTAATGACTGGATAACGGTAAAAAATGATCCTTCTTATGCAAACCATGTACTAGTTTTTATACCCCCGCTTGAAAAGTGGGAGGGTATACTGTAATCGCTATTTCCATCCGTCCGTCTGTCTGTTACGCTTTGGGGTACCCATCTCTTATCTGCAACTCCTCTTATATCACAGTAAAATTTAATGAAACTTCCACAGAATCTTTATTACATATTGCCATTGTGCACCTCCTATTTTACTTTTTGATCCGACACATAATTTGGATTTACCATAATAAAACATGGACACTGCCATTATATTCATATGGGAGGCGGGTATCATTTAGTGAGCTCATTGATCACAGTTCCTCTAGTTTTATGAATCTATTATTAATAGAATGGGTCCATATGTTACATTCAAGTTTTAGAATTCAGGGAATCTAAAACTAACAATAATAATGTTTGTTTAAAATTCTCTGAATTCTTAAACTTCAATGAAACACATATTTTTCTGATTATAGAATCATCAGGATGGAGATTTTCCGCAGAGGATAAAGTTGTTCATGATCAAAAATAAAATAAGAGACCAGTCATGGGGGGTGGGGGTGCTTTCTCTATAATGCATGCATCATTTCTTGCACACCTCCCTCCCGGGTCGGTG
Source organism: Saccostrea cuccullata (assembly GCF_032062105.1). Lineage (NCBI taxonomy): Eukaryota > Metazoa > Mollusca > Bivalvia > Ostreida > Ostreidae > Saccostrea > Saccostrea cuccullata. The sequence continues at coordinate 2,670 of NW_026927180.1, read as the reverse complement.
TTTCATACATCGTGATACTCAGATGAATGACATATGAAGCATTATCACATCTTGAAGTAACACTCCAGTTTGCATATTAATCAAAAGCAAAAAATGTATGTTATACCTATGTTCGAGAGAGAGAGAGAGAGAGAGAGAGAGAGAGAGAGAGAGAGAGAGCTATACATGTATACCTGTATGCGGTCTGTTGAGGCAGTGCGTGCAAAATCAATCCCTTTCACCCCTGTACCGTTTTCCATGGAGTCAAATCTTTGTCTGTTCATTAACAATTATTTGTTTCTTTAAAGGGATTCAAGAGAGAGAGAGAGAGAGAGAGACTAAGAGAGACAGAGATTTCGAGTACCATACATGATCTTTTGAGTACCATACATGATGAAATTGCAGAATTAAGGTTTGTTATTGTAAGTGCAAAATTCAGTTGGTCAATTTGGCAGCAAAAGACTGTAGTCCAGTACATATTGGCAGGGGATAGTTGTCACTACATTTATGACAAAAGTTTGCCTGCTTGATGTCCAGGAGTAAAGAAGAAGATTTTTAAAGATTGCAATAATTTTAGTGGTTTTGGCCCCCACCCCTCAGGCCCCAGGGGGGCGGGGACAATGAAATTCACAATTTCTGTTCACCTTCACCCATAGATGCTGTATACCAGGTGATCAGAAAAGTTTACTGGACAGCCAATGAGCTGAAAATGGCAGTATCTAAAAGAATCCTTAAAATAGATAAAAATATTTCATTGTTTATATTTTATTCAGTTAAAATTTTACAGTTATGAGTACCGCCGAAAGGTTGGTGAAAATTTTTTATTCAACTTAGGTAAAGAAAAAATAATTAAGAGCAGAAAGTCTGTACTTTAATAGCACTGTTTTGTGAAGTCCATTATAATCAGAACGTCTGTACTCTAATAGCACTGTTTTGTGAAGTCCATTATAATCAGAAAGTCTGTACTTTAATAGCACTGTTTCACTATAAAACTCCATCCCTGACTAATAGTCCAGTAACACAAGTGGCCTTGGTATTAATTATAACACAAGTGGCCTTGGTATTAATTTTATCCAGTAACACAAGTGGCCTTGGTATTAATTTTATCCAGTAACACAAGTGGCCTTGGTATTAATTTTATCCAGTCAGTAGAATTGTAGTTGTCTGAATGGGATCCTTCCTAATGTCAGCGTTTGATCCGATGCTTAAAATAGCCATATTACGTAAAAGCTAATAAATATAAATTACATTTTCTGAAAAAAGAAACAATTTTGCATTTCTCTGATTAAAAAAAAGCTTATTTTTTAAAACTTACCTTAATATTTTGTGATGTATCCTTTGGCCCTGCGTACCGCGGCGATTCTTGAGGGGAGAGATCGATATAAATTTTGAATTGTTACGCAATCAAAACTAGTCCAAATTGAAAATATTTTATCATATAATTGTTCCACAGAAGTTATTTCATGTATGGATTGTTCTATTTTTCTTTTAATCTTTAACCATAAATTTTCTATGATGTTAATATCGGGGCTCTGCGCTGGCCACTCCATTGTATTGATATGGCTGTTTTCCATGAAAGCTTTCGTTGCCCTAGACCGATGAACTGGTGCATTATCATCTTGAAAAATATAATTATTGTCCGGAAAGTGTCTTACTATCACTGGCCATAGATTGTCATCTATAATTTGAATATATTTATCTGAATTTATGTTTCCCTCCACACGTGTTAATGTGCCGACGCCATGATAGGTTATGCAACCCCAAACCATCACGGAAAGTTTCTTGTTTTTAATTGGTGAAATGCACTCTGGTCTAAATGCTTCGTCACTTTTTCTCCAGATGTAAACTTTATTGTCACTGCCAATAACAACTTGACTCTCGTCTGAAAAAATTACCTTTTTCCAGTCATCGTCTGTCCATGTTGATTTCGCACGACACCATGCTACTCTCCGCTGTCTGTTTACTGGGGAAATCCTTATTTTTTTCTTACAAACACAGCGATGATATTTTTGATTCTTCAAAAATCGCCACACTGTCTTTTTAGACACATTTCTGTTTTCATTGTTGTTGAATGTTTGCGTCAAATCAGCCAGCGGAGTTTTCCTGTTAGTTTTCACTTGTCGCAAAATTTTTCTCCCGTCACGATCGCTCAAACTTTTTTTCCTACCTGTTTTCGGGGCAGTTTTTACAGTTCCTCGTTCACAAAAGTTTTTATAAATTCGATGCACAGTTGTTTTAGACATTTTAAGCATATCTGCAACTTTTTGAAAAGAATTTCCATTTTGAACTAATAAAACAACGGATTTTTTAAGACCATCCGATGCATAATGACGATTCTCAGCCATGATTTTTGGGGACAGATTTTACTTACTTTTAGGTTGCAGACGATAAATAATGACGTAGTTAATGTAAACAGGAAGTAGTCATCAACCTAAAAATACCCAAGGTGTAGCAACAAATCGTGCCTACACCGAAAATGCCAGCTATAAATAACGCGAACATGTGCATCAATAAATAAACTAACGTAAATCGTTCCGATACTTTTGTCCACAGTCTGTACATTATGTCAGCATCCCTCTCTAAAACAAAAAGTCACAATTCGTTATCATTGGAATCAAGTGTGAAGGACAAAATTTACCTTCTTATTATTAATTTTACATTTTTTTTTTAAAATTTCCTCAATCAGCTTTT
>NW_026927179.1:0-29116 GCF_032062105.1 Saccostrea cuccullata | reverse complement strand
ATTAATGTCATTAAAATGAATTTTCAAAAAGTTTCATCGTACCACTACCAAATTCAAACTTGCATGCATGACCAGTATTTTTCTTCATTGCATATTCTTTAATTCTCAACTTATATTAAAGCCAATTTCAAAACTTTTTAAGAACATGAAATTTTAGAGCAAAATAAATCCCAAAATTGCACCTTATTCTTGTCTGCACATACAATATTAACATACGTACATCCCCGTACGAAATTCAGAGACGTATTACGCCTGGATTTTTTGCAAATCCTGGCGTACATGAGACGTATTCTTAAAAATACAGTTCATTTTCAGGCGTACACGTATTTTTGCCAGAAATACGTCTCCTTTTTTCCAGGCGTAAATTCTAAATCCGGGCGTATTTTCTACTTAGTCTCTTTGGCACAAGGAAATTAAAACTTAGAAAATTTCAAAAGGCGTATTTTTTAAAATTCGGGTGGATTTTTCAACTTAGCCAAAAAAACTTAGTCAACTCATTCTCTTTTTTTTAAAGTATTGAGTTGCATAAGAAACATTTTTATTATATTATATAACTTAAACAAAAAAAACCCAAAGTATTGCATGATTGTATACATTACAATATTGCATTTAGTTTGTTGTATTAAATATCAAAGCAATTATTTTTCATAAATTAAACTGATTTTTTCTTTTAGAACTTTTTTTTTAGAACATTATCCCATGGACCTAAAATTTTGTCATTCCCATTTTTTTTCAAAAAATTGATATTATTTTTCTTAACACAAATGATTTCTATAAGTGTAAAGTAGATAGTATATTTTTTGAACTTCATGCATGATTAATTGTTTAGTCAGGCTATAAACATACATGTTATTACAATTAAATGTTTTTCTTATAAAATGATTTATATTTGGTATATTTAGATACTCTGTTACATTACCATCAACTTTCACTTCCCTAGCCTAACCTGCTGGGATTGTGCTAATTACTTACAGATGTGTTGAGCATGTTTAGGAACGACTTATCTGTGATGTTGTAAACCTAAGAACGGCTTATCAATTTATATCCGGTTTGTGTACAGCAGTTCTATTTCCCACCCTAGTATCTTTTTAATTCATGTAATGAATACACCTTGTTTATACATTGATGGAATTTTATTTTTATGTTCTAGCTGTAAACAAAACAGCATTTTTCTTCAAAATTACAAATTGTACTGAGTAGAACTTCCAGAAATCATAAAAGAGTTTAGCTAACTAGGGGGTTGTAAATAACAGCATCTGCATCCAAGTATTTGCGCCAATTTTAAACCACCAGGCAGGTCATGCCAAGAACAATGAGATTAGAGAAAGCCACAACAAAGCACAGATGGTGTAGAAGAGGTAAATATTTTGAAAACATAGCTTAACATTGAAACTTTTTATCTATGAAAATAAAAGACAGCTGCATTTGCTTTTGATTTGCAGAGCCAGATGTTAATGATTGAAAATTGGGTCAGTAGTATTTTGAATTACATAAATTATTCTTTTTCCAGAAAATGATTTACATCTAAATCCTTATCACAGTTGGAAAATTGATTGAATGATGAAATGGTCATAAGAGGAGGAGAAAAGATACCCAAATGAAAAAAAGGGGAAACAAAATACTATAACAAACTACTTACAAAACATATGTTTTGAAAGTGTTTTGATAGTATAGCAAATCACATGCAAATGAGCTAACAAAACACTATAACAAGTTACTTTGAAAACACTCTAACAAACTACTAACAAAACGCTGTAACAAAATACTTACGAAACACTCTAACAAACTACTAACAAAACACTGTGTTTTGATAGTATTCCATTAGTATAGAAAATCACATGCAAATGAGGCTAACAAAACACTCTAACAAAATACTAACAAAGCATAAGTAACAAATCATCAATAAACCACTAAATTTGAATTTTTAAAATTATAATTAGCAAATTCACAAGTCTTTGAAAACATCTAAACACAGTCTCATATTGAAACATTATAAACATCTTGTTTCACAGTATTTTGAATTCCAGGTTTGACATTATTGTTCAATAGACAATAGCACACCATTCCAACATTAAAAAACACCAAGTTCGATTCATGATCACTCTCTTATATCAATCATTCTCTGCAGTGAAATCCTTTGGTGTAAGAGATATAATTCTCAATCCATTGACCATTTCTCCATTCACATACATTTTCACAGAATTTTCAAGTATAATTATAATTCATTTAACCCAGTGCTTAAAACTGATCTAAGCTGGGAAGTATATGGATTAAAGGTCGATCAATCTTAAAATGAACAAAAACCCAATAAAAACAGGCCATATACACATCCACATTCACAGATTGAAGGTTTAACTGTAGTCCAGTTTAAAAGAACTTTATGTCATGCAATAAATAAATATACCTCTGTTATATCCAGATTCATCCTGATTTTGCTTTTTCCAATCAGGGATCAATATATATACTAACACTTTACATGTCCCTTCACCAATCTCTTTGTTTCTCTCTGACCTAGTGCTGGTGGTTTGAAAATTGGCGCAAAACTAGTAACACAGGATATAAATAGATAAGTTGTTCTTGGAAGATTTTATTGCTCTTAGATAAGTCAACCCTTAACATGTCTGTTAATCAAATGAAATGCTAACAAAATATTAATTTGATGCAGACAAGTATAATGAAACACTTTCAAAATGCAATTTCATTCTGCAGAGTGTAATGAAACATTAATAAAACACCAACATTGTAATGAAACATTAACAAAATACCATGCCACCCCATCCTGTAAAGTATAGCATTGATGTTTCGTTAAATGCAACACTTTCAAAACATACTAAGAAAATATAAAAGTATGATTTGGTAGTGTTTTGAAGATATTTTGAAAGTATTTTGTTAGATTTCTTTTTCATTTGGGATATCTTGCAATATTAAGAGCTGACCAGCAGCATAGCTTTCCATAAATGCAATAATGCCAGTGAACTGTCAGCCTGATTGGAAGATTGCATCAGGAAGAAGATGACTGTTTGCAATGCCAGTTATAAAGCATTCAAACTTCTTTTTGTGAATATTTCAATCTATGAAAATGTGATTGGGAAATGTGATGTGAAACGTGAATGACAGAACTGCTCGTGATTTGCATCTTTTATGCCAATTTAGGAGTAAAAAGAATGGCAGGAGTACTCGGCATGATTCTCAAAACTGTGATTCACTGTGATTATTGGAATGTTTCAACTGTTTACTATAAAACTCAGCCTTGGATGTTAAAATGCTGTGAAACAGTTAATATATTCTAACATGTAACTGTGCTTTGAAAAAGTAAATGTAAGATTATGATTTTTTAAATTTTAATGACAATCCTTTACTAATGAATCTCATTCACATTTTATCACTCTGAAAAATATTAAGAAAATAAAAGTGATGTATGCTTAGCTTAATTTGTCTAATCTTTTTTAGCATATGTAGTCAAAAATCTTTGTACTGAAGTTGATTGTACATTTATATTCATGCTATAGTTGTAGCTCCCATTGCTGTAATATAATTAATATTTAATTCAAATCTATTTAAAGCAGGCGTATTTTTTGTACAGGCGTATTTTTTTGTACGGGCGTATTCTTTTATACGGGCGTATTTATTTTGCAGGCGTATTTTTAAGGGTATGCTTGAAATCTAGGCGTAATTCTATTTTTAAAATTTCCAGACGTATTTTGAATTTCCAGGCGTACTCATTTGCATATTTCGGCCAAAAATACGGGAGGATTACGCCTCGTGTACGCCTGTATTTTACATTATACGCCTGGTTTTATATATTCATTTCAATAGAGATTTCCACAAGGATTTTTAGATTAAAATACGCCTGGATTTTTTAAAAAATACGTGACTTAAATTTCGTACGGGTCCCTACAAAAGTGATCCGAGAGTGGAAAATGAAAAGTTATTTTTTAAGTTCAAGAAGGATAACTCTGTCAAAAATCAGTTGAACTTGACCTGAATGTTCTGGTAAAATACCACCCTATCAATACATGTACATCCTTTAAAACTTTAAAGAGTGGAAACTGAAATTTTATTCTTAAATTTTTTTAGTTCAAGAGGAATAACTCTGTCAAAATCATATTGGATCATAACCAAATTCAAACTTGACTACATGTATATACATATTCCTATAACGTATCCATATAAATTTTGAGATGAATGTGTGTAATTGTTGCTGTCTGTTAAGATAAGGAATGGAAAGTCAATGCATGAGGACAGAATGATGGAACAGGTTACAGGGTAACACTATATATATATATATGCCCCCGCCCATTATATGGCAGGGGATAAATATTTGGATGAGAATCTAAGTTTCTTTTTCACTGTAGCCTTATAAACTAAGAAATGGACATTGTGAGCTATAATTAAACTTACCGGGAAGTCCATCACGTAGTCGGCGTGCCAGGCAGGGCGACGCCGAATCCTCGTAGATCGTCGTGGCTCCATCTAGATAAAAACAAGAAAACACTATCAGTATACACAACACAGATATTTCCCTTGATTTTTATAATAAGTCACTACAAGTTTCAGGGTTTTTTCTGGGTCATGTTGAGGTCAGATTACAGATCCCGTTCCTAGTCATAGTTTTCCAATTTCAAATCTTTTTGCCAGTGAAGGTACCCGTAGATATACTATTACTGTAGTAATAATATAAACTTTAAAAAGCGACTTCATATTTTAGCTGCTTTGGCACAGACATTGATGCACTAATTCAAGAAACCCACACGAAATCATTATATAAATACAACATACAACGTGGATGTGTGTAGCGCTAAATCAAGAATATACCAACAATTCAATACCTAGTGATGATTATGCTTAATTTTGAATACACCAATATAAAAGACCCTGAGGATCATGATTTGAAGATATTAGAATGAACACTACCTAAAGACGTTTGTCCCCAAAAATTTAAACCTTGGACGTAATTTTTGAGTGGGTGGGGCTATCCCGTACGAAAGTTCGAGGCGGAATAGGCACGGCTTGGGCACGGCTAAGACACGGAATCCGCACGGGTTTTTAAAAAGCCGCACAGGTTATGCAACTCAATACTTTTAAAAAAAGAGAATGAGTTGACTAAGTTTTTTTGGCTAAGTTGGAAAATCCACCAGAATTTTAAAAAATACGCCTTTTGAAATTTTCTAAGTTTTAATTTCCTTGTGCCAAAGAGACTAAGTAGAAAATATGCCTGGATTTAGAATTTACGCCTGGGGGGGGGGCAAAAAAGGAGACGTATTTCTGGCAAAAATACGTGTACGCCTGAAAATGAACCGTATTTTATAAGAATACGTCTCTTGTACGCCAGGATTTGCAAAAAATCCAGGCGTAATACGTCTCTGAATTTCGTAGGGTGTCCGACACGGTCACACGGCTTCCGTGTCTGAAAGTGAGGAATCCTCGCTCACAGAAACCCGTGTGGAGGCACGGAATCCGTGTCCCAGGGAGACGGTTTTTAACTAAGGCGGGTTTTGGTTCAAACTATTTATTTATATCTCACGGCTTTTTTACTGAGCATGCTCAATCATAACTTCCTTTATTTGAATATTAAATTGGAGGGATTCATGGTCATGAGCTAAGTCAGTGTGTCTTTTTGCTCTATTTAAAGGATATTTAACTAATAGATGTCAGTTGGAATTGTATTTATGTCAGTCTGGGATAATTTCTTCACTTTTGAACTAAATGCAGTAAGTGTAATCTAGAATAAATAAGTCAATTTTTCAATTTTCATGATCTTCCTGTATTGCGATGTTGACAATGAACATGATGAAATAGTTTAGGTTTATTTGAATGACTTTAGTTGGACTTTCACTAATCCTTTATAGTATATATATTTTATGTGACATCACTGTGCTAGTGAAAGTTTTATTTAAAGTAAATTCTTAATTCTCAGATTGTGCAAACTTAGCTACTAGATTAAATTACAATTGAATATTGTACATTATCATTAAAATCTTATTAGAAACTAGCATGGATTGTAACTTATTAAGTTAATCTTTAACAGAAAGTAAATGGACACATTCATATAAGATTTTTAACTTTTGAAATTCTAAATCTAAGCAAATAATGTAAAGCAATGTGAAGTTATTTTGGTTTCAGTCACCGTTTTGGCATCCACAGTCTCTAAAGGCCATGACCTAGATAGATCTAAACAAATGCACATATATCCCGCTCCTTATATGGTATACGGCACGGCTTTTTTGACAAGGGTTTGAAAAAAACCGTGTCTCCATATATGGAAAAGGACACGGGTTTCAGACACGGGTTTACGGAATCCGTGAGTCCATATATGGAAACTAGCACGGCTTTCTGACACGGGTTTTGTTAAACCGTGTGATCTCATTTAAATATTTCGGCCAATATCCCATGCCGTGTCTGTGCCTCGACCAGTTTTAGGCACGGCTTTCCATACATACTTTACATAGGAGCACGGAATGCTAAAGCACGGCTTTTTGGAGACGGAATCCGTGCCTGAGCCGTGTTTCTAAAAATTTAAACTGTTTCGTACGGGTTGGTTTTCATAATTTTCACTGACAGCAGTATTCCTTGTAACAAGACCAACAAATTTGACTTCTAGAACTTGACCTTGGAGTTTGACCCACTTTTACCAAACTTTCTGAACTTTAACCTAGTTGGCCATAACTTTTGAATACATGTAGCTGATGCTATGGCTTTCATACTTTGAAATTGACCTTAGAGTTTGATCCTTGTTAAGGAAACTAATCTTAACCATAATTTTTCAACTGTTAGTACAAGGGTTTTTCATATTTCAAAGATGTATTCCTTCTGACAAGAACTTTCTTTGGACATCAACAATTTTGACCTTTTGACCTTGAACTTTGAAATTTGAGAAACTTCAGCCCTTGATATAAGCTGTCATGCATTTGTGTTTCAGAAACAAATCTAGTTTGTTGAAAAAAAATTTTTTTAACTCTCTCGCTCAATTTTCATATCTTATTTATTATACCTCCGTTTGGTCTTTCAAGTGAATAAAATCTGAGTGACTGATAATGATAAGTTTATGACAACCATGAACTGCATGTGCATATTTAGAGGGGTTTTTTTTTGGGGGGGGGGGGGGGGCAGTGAAAGTCACCTTGGACCCCCTGAAATCCTTGGACCTCTACTTAAAGCAGCAGATTTATTTGAAATTGTTTTAATAAGTAATAGTTATCAAGCTTATCTTTTCTTGATTATCTCCCCCCGAACGTGGACTTGGCCCTTCATTTTAAAAATTTAAACTCCCCTTTACCCAAAGATGCTTTGTACCAAGTTGGATTACACAGACAGATGGACAACAGGTGATCAGAAAAGCTCGCCTGAGCAATCAGCTCAGGTGAGCTAATAAGTCTTTTCTAGCCCAGTGTTTCTTGATAAGAAGATTTTCAAAGATTTTTTCTATATATATTTCGCTGTAAAATTTGATTCCTTATTGTGGCCCATATGATTTGAACACTTCCAGAATGCTTTCACATAAGTTTTAGGTTTTCTGGCCCAGTGCTTCTTGAGAAAAAGATTTTTATAGATTTTTCAGATAAACTTCTATGAAAAACTTTGATCATTATCCTTTATGCCAGGCCCTAACCAGGAGGGGGGGGGGGGGGAATAGGGGGGGTCATGATTAGAACAAATGTTTATGATAGAATCTACATGACCAGAGGGTGTTTCAGTATAAATATGAACAATCATGGCTTTGTTGTTCTTGAGAAGAGGATTTTTAAGGATTTTTCCAAAACATTGCTTTGATCATCCATTGTGCTCCCAATCTATCCCTTGCTTCCACATAAATATGACCAATAATGTCTTTACAATTCTTGAGAAAATATTATTTTAATAAGTTTTTCCTATATACTTTGATTGCCCATTATGGGCTCACAACTACCCTGTGGAACATTGAATTGATCAAACTTGAATCTACCTGAGGATGTTTCACCATAAGTTTAATTTTTCCTGGCACAGTTGTTCTTGAGGATAAGATTTTTAAAACATGTGACCAAATTTTCACTATTTCTTAATTATCTCCCCTTGAATGAGTTTATTTGTTTGTACAAACTTGAATCCCCCTCATCCAAGGATGCTTTGTGGCAAGTTTGGTTAAAATTGGCTTAAGTGGTTTTTGAGAAAAAGTAAAAAATGTAAAAAGTTTACAGACGTATGGACAGACGGACGAAAGACGGACAAAATATGAACAATAAAGCTCTCTTGAGCTTTCAGATCAGGTGAGCTAAAATGATCATCTCTTAATAAAAAATGGTTAAGAGCCATTCATCTGAATAATATTATTTTTTTTTCAACAAAATATATTTATGCCCATGTAATCAAAGATTTGGGGTATATAGTTTTTGCCCTGTCTGTCTTTTTCTCTGTTAATATTTTGTCTCACAAAACTTTTTTGTATTGCTTGTGACAATTAAGACCTTTTCTTGGACAAGACATACTTTCTTTGGGTATGAATATATTTGACTTGACCTTGGAGCTAGGACTTTTATATTTTACTTGTGTACACATTGTGAAAGACCTTTCTCTGGGTATAAGTATTCTTGACCTTTTGATTTTGACCTTAAAGTTTGGCCCACTAAAAAAATCTATAACCTTTGCCCTAACTTTTGTACAAAATTTAGAACTTGGGCTTTTATATTTCATGCGTATTCCTTGTGACAAAATCTTTCTATGAATACTTATGCATTGTAGCAACAACTTTGACCTTTTTAACCTTGACCTTGGAAATTGATCTAGTTTTAAAAAAAAATTACACTATGGATATAACCTTAAACAGTTGGTGCTAGGGCTTTTGTATTTCACATGTATATTTTTGTGACAAGTCCTTTCCTGGAGATAACTGATTCTTACCATTTGACATTGACCTGCGAGTTAGACTCTCTCTTCAAAAAAAAATTAGCATTGGCCATAACTTTTGAAGGATTACCTTGGGCTTTTATATTTCATAGGTTTATTCATAAGTATTTGAAAAAAAAAATCATTTTTGTTGATCACTTCTCCTTGAAGTTTAACTTGCATTGAAATTCTACTTTGCCATAGGCTATTATATGAAGGCAACAGTGTCTTTCACATTTTTCAGATTTGGCAACATAGTTACATGTATGTGAAATAATTCAAGATTGATCTGCATGTGGATAAAGATAAAGATATAATTTTAAAAATTCAAAACATGCAAAATTAAATTTATGTTGAACGCATGGTAGGCAATTCTCATAAGAAATCTTCATGCGCATGCGCACTTTTAACCGGATGTATTCAATTTTCCATAAAAATGAACATTGACATTTGTCTATTGCAATTTCACAAATAAGTCGCAAAATTATACATGTTAAACTAATAATAATACACTTGAATATACATGTAAACAAATAATTCAAAATATATGTTCCGGTCTAATCCCTCATGGTTTTTGCTGGAGGGCGAATGTTCGGGTATTCACCGAGTGTTATTTTTATGAAAAGCTGTATAAAGTCGCAAATTAAATACGAAGACATCAAAAAACCAACCTCATCTCGTAGGAATCTTCTTCTGTGCAAGTTGTCTCGTTGAATAGCAGTGTGAAATCGCAGAATGAATGCAAATGCAGAAGCAAAAGCTATGACGGATGTTGACAGGTGAACCTTCAAAATCAGTCTGACGTAAGCAGGTTCGCGTCACGTGATCAATGTTTCGGAATCCCCTGAAATCGACAATTTACGGGGAGTGTATAGAAATACGTTTTAATAGCAATAACCTGAGAATTTTCTTTCAACTTCTCTGACATCAATTAAAACCAGGGGTATAGCTAGGGTACTTTTGAAATGGACGCCCGAGGAGGCATGAGGTTTGGGAAAGCCGTGGTGTAGACCCAGCTATAAGTGAATTTCCGATATTTTCGACCTTCTTGATCGCTTTCTGTGAAAATCTATACTGATTTCAGGGATGTGTACTTGAATAATATTACACTATCGCATCCTCCCCAAATGTTTTTGTGGTGATTAATTTTCATTTATATTTTATTTACATGAAATCTCTCTCTCTCTCTCTCTCTCTCTCTCTCTCTCTCTCTCTCTCTCTCTCTCTCTCTCTCTCTCTCTCTCTCTCTCTCTCTCCAATATGATATGGACCTTTGTGAGTACAATTTTTTAAAATAAAAATTAGTATTAAAATACTGTAAGTCAGAATTGTAGAATTACGATTGATGGAACTGAAGCTGTCGGAAACTTTACCATGGCCACATTCCTGTCATCATCATAGACCGTTGCCAAAATGTGTACGACCCTGTCTCATTCTGGGAGAGAGCTATGTGCGGACTTCGAACCGTGGCTTGAGACGATGCATCCCTGTAGACCCTTAAGACAAGGATTCAGGGATATAAAAGGCTCTTAAAGGAAGCAGGACATATTTTACCATTTATAAATTGTAAACCAGTGACGTAGCAGCGTTTTTCTGTGTGGGTGAGGGGCACTCACTCTCTGCCCGAAATAAAAAATCAATCTACCTGAAAAAGAAGAAAATTGTCCAAACTTGAACATCCTATTTCGTAAAAGGGGATAGGCGTCAATTTGTTTTAATTTGATAGAATTGTCTGTTGGATTGCGTTATATTCACATTAAGTGAGTTTATTGCATATAGAGAAGACTATATAGGGTTGGGAGGTGGATAAAGTATACAGATTGGATAAAGATTGTGTCTAAAATTAGGGAGTGAAAGGTAGTTGATTGACCAATGCTAGAAAGTGGAGAAATTTTCCACAAAAGTGTGCAAAAAAATCTTGTGCCGTAAATTGCACATTTTTGTATTACGGGATCTGTAGCGTTATATGGTCAAAGACTAATACATGTACAAGAAACCATAACGCTACAGTTCTGCAGCTAGCGTGTAGGGTCCTGATTGATCTTTTTTTTCAGCCTCTGGTTAAAGCCATCAACAGGTAGGCCCCTTCCGACTACATTTATCACCCGACGCCGACTCTGGAGGACCTCGGACCCCCCCCCCCCTCGATCACCCAGAGCTCCGTCCAAGAGACGACAACACAAGAGTCGACAAACTCTGTCGCACCGACTCACAAGATCGACAAACTTTGTCACAAAATCTCAAAGATCGACAAACTCTGTCACACCAGCTCAACGATCGACAAACTTTGTCGCACCGGCTCAACGATCGAAAAACTCTGCAAAAAGTCCAAAGATCGACAAACTCTGTCGCACAATCCCAAAGATCGACAAACTCTGTCCCACTAGCTCAAAGATCGACAAACTCTGTCACACAACCTCAAAGATCGACAAACTCTGTCACACAATTTCAAAGATCGACAAACTCTGTCACACAATTTCAAAGATTGACAAACTCTGTCACACCTGCTCAAGGGACAATATGGGCACTAGCAAGAGATTCAGCGCAGGCTTTTGCAGTAAATGAGCAGTCAAGCCAAACTGTCACTGTGGTCAAAGATGTGTCTAAAAAATCCTGGACTACTTCCGTCTGCAACACTATTAGTTCGTTAATAGTTTTTGTAAACTCGCCTAAGCTGAAAGTTCAAATAAGCTTTTCTGATCACATTTTTTTTTGTAGTCCGTCTGCCCGTCTGTAAACTTTTTTTTTTTTTTTTTACATTTTTTTAGCTCGAAGGCTCAAGTGAGCTTTTCTGATCAAATTTTGTCCGTTGTCTGTCGTCGTTGTCGTCGTTGTTGTCGTTGTAAACTTTTCACATTTTCATCTTCTTTTCATCCAAACTTTTGCACAAAGTATCCTTGGGTGAAGGGGAGTCAACTTGTTCAAATGAAGGGCCACGCCCTTATTCAAGGGGAAATAATTAAGAAATAGTGAAAATTTGGTGGTATGTTTTAAAACTCTTTTTCTCAAGAACCACTGTGCCAGGAAAGTTGAAACTTATAGAGAAACATCCTCAGGCAGTGTAGATTCAAGTTTGTTCAATTAAATCATGACCCCCAGGGGTAGGGCAGGGAAACATTGATCGATCAAAGTTTTACATAGAAATATATAGGAAAATTCTTTTTAAAAACTTCTTCTCAAGAACCACTTTGCCAGGAAAGATGAAACTTATATGGAAGCATTTTCAGGTAGTGTGGATTTAAGTTTGTTCAAATCATGACCCCTAGGGGTAGGACAGGGCCACAATGGCCGATCAACGTTTTACATAGAAATATATAGGAAAATCCTTGAAAGTCTTCTTCTCAAGAACCACTGTGCCAGGAAAGATGAAACTTACAGGGAAACATTTTCAGGTAGTGTAGATTCAAATTTATTCAAATCATGACCCCCGGGGGTAGGGCGGGGCCACAATGGACGATCAAAATTTTACATAGAAATATACAGGAATTTTTTTTTAAATTAGAACCACTTTGCCAGGAAAGTTGAAACTTATAGGGAAGCATCTTCATGTAGTGTAGATCCAGGTTTATTCAAATCATGACCTCCTGTGGTCACAATGGACGATCAAAATTTTACATAGAAATATATAGGAAAATTCTTTTAAAATCTTCTCAAGAACCACTGTGCCAGGAAAGATGAAACTTATAGGGAAGCATCTTCATGTAGTGTAGATCCAGGTTTATTCAAATCATGACCTCCTGGGGTAGGGCGGGCCACAATGGCCGATCAACGTTTTACATAAAAATATATAGGAATTTTTTTTTTAAATCTTCTTCTCTGGAATAGTAAAGGCATGAATGACATATTTTTATAGAAGCATCCTCAGGTAGTGGAGATTCAAGTTTGTTCAAATCATGACCCCTGGGGGTAGGGCGGGGCCGCAACATGGAAGCCAAGTTTTACATAGAAACATGTAGAAAAAATCTTTAAAAATCTTAATCTTTTCAAAAATAGCGAAGCCGTGATTAGTCCTGTTCATATGGAAGCATTCTCAGGTTGTGTAGATTCAATTTGGTCAAGTCATGACCCCTGGGGTATAGGGCGGGGCCACAATGTAAGTTCAAATTTAAAGGGCAAAATGTAAAGTCAAAGAAATATGCAAGCATCCTTAGTTAGTGTAGATTCAAGTTTGTTCAAATCATGACCCCCGGGGGTAGGGCGGGTCCACAAGGGACAATCAAAGTTTTATATGAAATATATAGGAAAAATCTTTCAAAATCTTCTTCTAAAGAATAGCAAAGCCATGATTGGCCATATTTATATGAAAGATTCAAGTTTGTTTTTAAATCATAACCCCCTAAGGGTAGGGTGGGGCCACAATGGCCAATCAAAGTTTTACATAGATATATATATGATCGAAAATCCTTAAAAAATCTTCTTTTTTTTTCAAGGAAAACAAAGGCATAAATGATCATATTTATTTTGAAACATCCTCGGGTAGGGAAGATTTAAGTTTCTTCAAATCATGACCCCCCAGGGGTAGGGTGGGACCACAATGACTGGTCAAAGTTTAACATAGAAATATAAAGGAAAAATCTTTTTCTTCAAATTCATTGGACCAGGAAAGATGAAACTCATGTGGAAGCATCCTAAGGCAGTGTAGATTCAAGTTTATTCAAATCATGACTCCCAAGGATAGGGATCAGGGGCCACAATGCTGATCAAAGTTTTACATAGGAATACATATAGGAAAAATCTTTTAAAAATCTTCAAGATCAGCAACGCTATGATTGGTGATATTAATATGGAAACATCCTCAGTTAATTCAAGTTTATTCATATCATGACCCCTGGGGGGTAAGGTAGGACCATAATGGGCAATAAAATCTTTACATAGAAATATATAGGAAAAATCTTTAAAAATTCTTCTCAAGTATGGCAAAATTATACAATACATGTATGCTTTATTGATATAATTTCTCAAGTAATAAAAAAAAATCCTCCCCTTCCCCAACAAGTAAACTTTTTAATACTGAGTTGCATGATTTGCGTTTTTTTTAACTAGCCCATGTGCTCAGGTGAGCGATGTAGCCCATGGGCCTTTTGTTTTAATTAGAATGTCACTTACCCTCCTTTGACTACACTGCAGCGTGCCTGTTGAAAGTGTGTGTGTGTGGGGGGGGGGGGCTAAACCTATATGTTTCAATCTTCAATGCCTGTATTATGTCTATCTTTGCACCACCCCCCCCCCCCTCGGTTCCGACGCACATGCACACGTAAAGCTTGCACCACCAGAATCGAGTACTGCAGTTAGCAAACCCAAGAAATTTGCATGTAAATAGATTTAAGAACAAGTTTTGTACAATTGATCTAGAATTTCTGTGATTTTTTATTTGTTCATTTATGCAGTCATATTCATTGTTATTGTTTATAAAGTTACGCGGATCTTAATTTGTGTCACCTGCAGGGCAGATCGACAGCTGTGGACACGGGAGATTCGAACCTAGAGCAACAACAAATAAGAAGTGGTAGGGGGCGGGGACAGACCCTATATAAACAAGAGATGTTTCTTAAAAGTACACGTGATAACGTGATACCAGTTTTACATGGGGTCCATGTTACATGACTAAATTTTTGTTACATTATCCAGTATATAAATCTAATTACTGATTCTGTAAAATTAAAAAAAAAACACTTATTAGTGATAATTTGTTATAACAAATTAATAAAAGGTACTGTTGCGGCCCTAATACGCTTCCGTAGTTTAGAGTATACATTTAATAACTCTGCAAATTCCGGGGGGGTATAAAAATTGAATTAAAATAATTAAATAGATGAATAAAACCATACATAAATAAATAAAAATTGCAAAGTAGTTTGGATAGTTATAAAATATTCTGAGAGAGTCATTGATGTAAATTTCAAACAGGCTCATCTGTACTGTAATATTGTTAAAGTATTGTTAAGCCTAACGTTACGTTCAGAAGGATTTGTTTTATAAATTTTTTAGAAATATTTATTTATTTATTGTAAAGATGACGCATCTTTGGTTAACCATTCTTTTATTATTTAATTTTATTGCGTTTCAACAAATATTTATACATGTAAGATAAAAATAAAATAAAAGGCAACACATTAAGAAAATATAAAGTTTAAAGAAAGAATTGGTAGCTTTTACATTTTAACATAGTTCGATAGTCATTATAATTACGAGTAATATGATATTCATTATTCAGCGCAACTACTTCTCTCTCGGCCGCTGATTAGAGATATTACTAAAATTAGCTTAGTTCAAACCTGAGAGCTCGCACTGAAAACACCTGAGAGCTCACACTGAAATTAGCTGTATACCGGAAGTGACGTGTGTGACGTCACAAGTGTGACATGCAGAATTTCACGGAGATCTTACGTCGACGAAAAGAACGGGGAAATTTTGCGTTGCAACGGGCTGCACGTCACATAAGGATATCGTGTCCTTACACGATTTTCATAAGGAGAATAGACCAGGGGCCCGTTTCATCAAAGGTCGTACGCCCAGTCGTAGCGCTACGCCGGCGTAAAGTCGAGACTAGCACGAAGATTTGCGTTTCATTAAAGAGTGTATCGTTACGCCTGACTAAATTTAGGCCAAACTTTTACGTCTACTCAAGGGTAGGCGTAAGTTGGGCGTAAAGTTAAAATTAAGCAATTTTAATTATTTTAAAACAATATAGCGAGTTCTAAAGAAAAAGTACGGTTCTAAGAAGTTTTAAAATACAACCATTGCATTATTTAATTATACATACTATGAAAAGGGGGGGGGGGGGGGCTATTACAACCATTTGGTATGATTGAAGTAAACTAATAACGTACTTCATATTTTAATAAAATTCTTCTCAGAAGAAAAGATTGTCTTATTAGAGAATTCGACATGCACCATCTCTTACGTTTTTGACAAAGCATTCACACACACATTTGATTGTTGTATTGTATGTATAAAGTATTAATTGTAAATCGGGTATAGTGACTACACATATAACTATATCAATACCCCCGCTTTATGTCCGTCTGTTGCGCTTTTGGGTGCCCATCTCTTATCCACAACTCTTCTCTTGCCACTGAATGAAATTTCACAGAATCTTTAATAAATATAGCCTAATAATAAATATAGAATTAACTTACTCATTGATCGGACTCTTATTTTGGGTTTTACATAGCAAAACATGGACACTGTCATTATATTCCTAAAGAAGGCTGGAGATTCAATAAAAAATTGTCTATTTTGATTTAAAAAAAAATCTTTTCCCCACTTTTTTTTGGGGGGGACATCGGTTTCAAAAGCACAATCATCCTCTTTCTGGTAATTTTCTACATTTAACTTAGAGAAAAAATAATACATCATAAATGCACAACTGTAAGTTTTTTTTTATTATGTTCGAAGAGTCTTTCTTATTTACTCCTCTTCCGCAAGTGTGGATCTCGAGGGGATAGGAGAGAGGGTTCATACATGTACATGTAACCTCCCGATTTTGCAGAATATTCAACATTTAATGTACAGAAATGGAGGCGAAGGTAATTATTTTTCTAGGTATCTGGGACAAGTGAAGCAGTGAATCTAAAACGCAACCCGGAGGGAGTCTCATATAGACAATAAGAGATTTTTAAATGGGGAAAGTATTACTTTTATTATATCGATGTAACACGATGATTATTACACAATTCAAGAAATGAATTATTCCTAAAATATTTTTTTCTCGGACAAAATTAATATTGATGCAGAAGACATCTATCTTTATTTTTTCATGATTGCGTCTGAAAAAGTAAATCTTACATCCTCTGAGATAATCTGAGCTCATATAAAGCACATATAGGATAACAATATACATTTTTTTTTAATTTCCTGCATAACTTACATTTTAATGAAAAACAATTAAAGACTAACTGTAAATTATTTTTAAAGACAGAGATAATACAAGCAGAGAAGTTATGTAAGAATACCTTAAGTTTGTAGTATTTCTTTTTAATCTCTCTTTCTCTCTCTCCTTCTCTTTCTCACAATCTCAATCGCTCTCTCTCTCTCTCTCTCTCTCTCTCTCTCTCTCTCTCTCTCTCTCTCTCTCTCTCTCTCTCTGTGTACTTGAAAAACGGTACATCAGTTTTAAGCTCTAGATAGTAAGGAATTTTTGTCTATAATTGTATGAACCTGCAGTCAAGAACTAGTATTCGAAATTGTTTTCTGAACCTTTGTGCCATTTTTATAAACAATAATAATATTATAATGAATATTTTGAATTGACAAAAATTTAATAGACTTAGAAAGGATTGTCTTACTTGTACATTAGTAGTAGATGTGCAAAATTTATTTCTTGACTCAATATGGTTACATATGTAAACTTTTTATACATTATTTTTGCTTGCAAGTATACATTTCTTATAAAAATAATTTTAAAAAAATCTTATACTGTCTCAAACTTAATCATTATTATTTTTCAGTAGAATCGGTATGTATCAAAGTTTGAAATTTATTATTAAAGGCGAAGGCATGAATTTGTTTCAATTTCGGAAAGAGGGCTGGGGGGCTGTAAAATTCCAGAATAAATGGATTAGCTTTATACAGAAATACATGCACATGTATCATGTGTATGATCATTTTCTTTCTTTCAATGTTTGACTTTTATTATTGAAATTTTAAAAAAAAACGAAAATCGATTTCTTATAAAATGCATATAACTCCTACATTACTCCATGCATGTTTCAATCAGTGCAGGTATTCATTAATCTATAATTTGTGTTACTCTGTACTTTGACGTGCTACAGTATTCGTGTGTACATTATGTTTTAACACAGTGGACAATGTTTATGTTTTAGCGCCTGCGCAATGCCGCGTTGTCAAGGACTTAGTCCTGCGACTAAGCGTATCTTTTACGACTAGACTTACGCCACTTGGTGAAACGCAAATTACGCCCGACTAAATTTTGGCGTAAGCCCCGGAAGTACGCCTAAGTTAAGGCTTAAATCTACGACTTTTGATGAAACGGGCTCAAGATATCCGTCGGCAGTGGATTGCTTTTGTTAAAAAGAAACAGAAAAGTTCTACAGTAGCGCTAACTCTGGTTGGTAAATAGGCCTATTTCAAAATCTTTTTCTTTACACCTGGACATCAAACCACTCTCTGCGTAAAAAGAATTTGAAATTCATGACATCAGGGCCAGGGGACAGGGATTCTTGAATAAGGGTGAAGCTCCAATGCTCTTATAGTGAAAATGCATAAATTCTTTTTCACTCCCCCTGCATATATATATAAAAGCAGATATGTAGGTTTATAGGCCTATATAGTGACCGGTCGTCAGGGGATGCTCACTTCTCCATGGCACCTGATCCCACCTCTGATATTTTGCTCCTGTTTTGTATTGTTTTATGGACTTTTGATCTTGAATGGTGTTCGTTATCTCCATATGTAATGTTTCATTGAAGATGATCAAGGGAGGCTTCCAACATTATGAAATTTGTGGCACCAAGAGTTGGATGATCGGAAGTTGGGGGGGGGGGGTATGTTATGAAGATAAGTATATTGCAGACCTGCATCATTTTTGAAAGACATTCGATGATCAAGGTCATCACAAAAAGGGTATACAAGCATTAAACTGCAAGATCATAAAATGTTTATCATACCTAATAGAATAATCCAAATTACTTCAAAATTGAAAAAAATCACAAGAAAACTACAGCTGTCCTAGAAGGACTTAACCCTCATGGATTCATTTTTGGATAAAAATCATATTAAAGATAATGTGACCTTGACTTTTTCAAGTGACCATGGTTCAGGGTCATGGTACACCCTCATATTATGATCAAACTTTGTGCCAGATATGAGCATTCAATGCTTTTTCTTGTTATGGACCAACCATGCTGATGATGTGACCTTGATCTTGGTCAAATTAAATGACCTTAAATCAAGGTTATGTCAAACCTGATTTGTGTGTATTACATGTATGACGTATGTTCTGTCCTGTGGAGCGCAGTTAAATTTGGACCACTTTTAATACATACATCAGGGGCTGACAAATAGATTTTTAAGGCACTTGCCCAAGGGCAAACTTGTACATGGTCAAAATTCACTTGCCCTACCTGAATTTTTGTCTGCCTACCATTAAGTTATACTGTATTTATAAATATTTCAAAAAAGAGAAAGACAAATACTGAGTAGAATATTGGCATACATATTGATTTTATTTTTGATAATTGATTAAGTCACTTGCCGACAGGCAAGTGGTTGATAATTAAAATTTCACTTGCCCAACCCTAAAATTCACTAGCCCCAGGTGTCGGGCAATGGGATTTGTCATCCGCTACATGTAACTGATTTTTATTATTCCCTGGCTGCAGTCTTACTCTTCAGTTGAGTGATGTAGCCCCTCGGGGCCTCTTTTTGGACAAGAGTTTGCATTTATTGGCAGGTCCAGATTAATTCTTTTGCAGTTTTCTGAGGGGTCTATTGATTATTGTGAAGGTGCATTATTTATCTGAAAAATCTTCTTGGTATTGCTCTTCTGTATTTAGCAGATAAATGAAGTTTATATATGTGTAGTTTAACGATGAACAAGGATCTCTCTTACCAACTTAATTAATAATTGTGAATACTTTGTCCCCTGAGTCAGGGGTTGATGGCAGTGGCTATTAAATAAATGGTGGTAATGCATTATTTTTTTTTTTAAATCTTTTCTGACTCCCTTGGTTTTCAGTGGAAAAACTTCATGATAATTATGAGAAATGATTTTGAATTATTTTAATTGAAATTCATATCCCTGGGGTAAGTGGTTTATGGTTGAAGGGTGAGACTCGTTTGTTTTCAATATAAAGTGTAATACTGTATACTAGAAATTCATCATCATGATCATCATTATCATCATCAACATCATTATAATCATCATCATGCAGTATTATTGAGGAAACAGACAAGCATACATACTAAAGGCATGGTTATGATCATGATGAGCAAGGGTGCATTTTCCAAAATTATAGATATTTTAGACCCTATCTAAATTTTAAAATTTCATACCAGATTTTTAAATTTTGAACCCTTTAGTCAATCAATTTCTTTCAAAAGAGTCACCCGTGTGGCCCAATGGTTAGAGCGTCTACTTTAGAGTAGTTGGGTATTGAGTTGATCCTAATATGTCGCAGGTTAGAATCCCACTGTGGGACAGGTCCTTAGGATGAGACAGTATAAACTGAGGTCCCGTAGGTGTCACAGTAAGTGCTGGCACGAAAAAGATCCCTCCCTGCTAAATGGCCGTAAGGGCCGAGTATAGGACAAAATTTGTAGCTCTCCATCAGCGCGTGGCGGTGTCTCCATATGAGTGAAAAATTCGCAAGAGGGATGTTATTAAAACAACATTCAATCAATCAATCTTCCAAAAGAAGTTGTTTCCCTTTACTATTGCTGAACATAATAATAGATGAATTAAAATGGGACAAAGATACTGTACTTTTATTCATTAAATGATACAGTTAATACCATGAAAATGGAATTTAACAATGTTAAACATAACTATGACTGCTATATTTCAGTGAATGTGGATGGAATCCATTCTGGTAACAGCTCCCCGACTTCACACCATCTGTGTTAGGAAGGGACAAGCCACCAACGGAATCCAGGAAATTTGGGAGCAACACCTCGTCTAAATCTTCTCCTTCATCTGACTCCGTGGCAACTGGCAAGGAGCAACATTTAAAACAACACCCCAGCTCCTCCTGATCCTCCATTGAGTTGTGGAAGCAGCTCCCATTTGTTGCACCCTCCAGCTCCAGAAACCAATTTTTGAACAATAAATCATCTCCTTCACAAAGTTCAAAATCCAAAACAGAGAACAAGTCTCCTTTCTCTCCTTCATTAAGTCACGGAGCTCAGTCTGAAATTGAATTAACTCCATTTTCTAAAGATCAAGATCATCATTACACCAATTTAGGAAAATACATTAGGGAAAAGTTTTACAATCAGGAGATTTGTGATGTAGCCTTCAAAATAAGGGAGAAAATAATTCCTGCCCATAAGATCGTGTTGGCTTCTTCTGACACTCCCTGCAGCGCACTTTTATAATTTTAGAGGTAACTGCTTCTTGGTGAAATGCCTCCTTTTCAAATAAACTTGTGAAAAGTGTTTAAAGTCTCAGTCCTGTGCCAGGATCATGCAAGTGTTTCCTTGTCTAATTCAAAAAAGGATCTTGTTTCTTTTACGTGGAGAAAGTTCTTCCCGCAATCACATTCAACATGTCTATGCAATAATCCACTTCCTCGATGCTTCTTACAGTCAGAAGCATTTTAAGCAATTCTTCATAACTTACTCCATTTATATGATCCAGACACAGCTTTTTAAGATCATGAACTTTAAAGACATGTGCAAGTTTGAGGAGATAAGAAATGATGGTTGCCTCAATCTTAATTGCTCCTCAGTAGAAGAACTCAAGGAATACCATTACGGATTTTTCCAATTCAGACTTTGTGTTTCAAGAGTCCTGTGACAGTGATCATGGAGAGTCGACATTCGCGCTCGTCACCTCGTCATTTCCACCCAGAAATTATTTCGGACGACCTGATTTTCAGTCGGGCTCGCCCAAATGACGACCTGGGACAAGTTGGGAATATTTAATAATGATGTTTAATCTTTTGAAATAAACTTCAAAAGCCCTTGAAAACATATTTTCCTGTAACAAAACCAACCCATTCAACATGTTCAAGTTGCAGCCGCGTAGATTTTACTTCCTGCGAAATCTGCGTTCGCGTTAAGTTCGATCAATCAGCTGATGCAATTTTTACTAAAAGTCTTTCATAAAGTTTTATTTGAGATATAAAAACTTATTCAACAATCACCTTAAATATAAACAGTAATAATAATCATCATTGTAACATCTTGCATTCCCCTACAACTTTCTGATCATCTGATAATCGTTTTCTGCTGCTAGACAGCCATGTTGGGTGTCCACTGTAATATAACACCTGATTAATTCAGTCCAGGGTTATTCGACCCTATTTATTTAGGCCTTCAAGACAAGTGAAAATGAATGTTTTAAGCTACAAACTTTAGCATTCTGCATGTCTGATTCTGCTTATATTTTTGTTTGATAGAATACTAGAAGACATCTTCACATTCCAAAAATGTCTGGTTTACATTTTTTAATACAAAAAACACAACTTCTGTTAATTATCTTAACAAATTTTAAACAATTGCACTTTAAGTTAACTTCTGTTTCATTTGATATTTTATTTGGACAACCTAAACTTCAGTCGGGCAGCCTGTAATCATACCAAGGTTGCCCAAATGGCGAGATCAAATTTTGACGAGTGTCGGACCCTGAGAGTGTATCCTTGTCCAATTCAAAAAAGGATCTTGTTTTTTTTACATCAGGAGAAAGTTCTTCCCAATCACATTTAACATGTCTCTGCAATAATCCACTTCCTCAATGCTTTTGACCATTGGAAGAATTGTAAGCAATTCTTCATAACTTACTTCATTTATATGATCCAGGCAAAGCTTTTTTATATCATGAACTTTAAAGATGCTGATGCAAAGTCTGAATGCAGGATGTTTTTTGCTGTTATTTCTTGGATATACCATCACGACTATGATATTAGAATACATTAATTAGAAGAACTGTTATCTTACATGAGATTTGATCTGACTGATGTCTCCAAAGGAGCTTTTCATCAGATCAGATGTTTTAAGATCTTTCCACCTTTGCGTAATCACCAGAAAGTTGTGGATATGATCACTATGGCCAACTGGTCAGTATACTGGTAATTTACAATGAAATAATGAACATACTGTAAAATCTAATGTACTTTTTACACGGTGTTATAATTTTATGGAATAACAATTTCTGTTCAACTTTTGGGCATAATTGGTAAGCAATCCATTCCTAGAATGATTAGGTTTTATGTAAGATGTAATTGAAGTATGCAGGGACAGAATTTCAGGTGGAAAAGGTTTGACATGTGTGCATGATGCATAAAAATACCTCATTAAGAAAGTTTTTCCACTTACAAAATAGATTTGAGAGTTAATACTTATACTACGTACATCACAGCAACAGCAGCAATTCAAATACTAGCTATTATGTTTATAGAAAAAAAGATGTGCTTGTGAAACACTGATGCCCCTGTATGGCAGCTTTATGATGGCAAAGAGCATGGTTTCTATAATACAAACAAAAGGTCAAGGTCAAGATTGTCAGTATCAAGAGAAATATATATTATTATAACAGTAACTTGATCCGAAGGGTCGTATCACGTCGAGTTGACAGGCGCGGATCATCAGATCTAACGCGCAAGAAAAATAACGTCATATTTCTGCGTACTAGGTCATCAGTTTCAGAGAATGGTGATATGGATTCAGAAAACAACATGTTTGTGATCTGGAAAATCGGATCACTACATCACATGATAACGTTAATTCAACAGTAAAATTGGGTGATACACATTAAGTATATAATAAAGGTCTTTTCCTAAGGAATACACCTTTGAAATACAAAAGCCATAGTACTAACTTTCAGAAGTTAATAGCCAAGGTTAAAATTTTTTGAAAAGTGGGTCAAAGTATAAGGTCAACCGGGTTAAAAATTATAATTTACCAGTATGCAAAATTTTAAGTCTTTTCACATTAATGAATACACAAGAGAAGTATGAAGCCCAGTAGCACCAACTGTTCAAAATGGCAAATATTAGTTAACAACACTGAATGAAAAATACAGTTTCCGCATGGCTGAAACTCTGCGGAAACTTAAGGTTACTAATAGTTTCCGCAAAGTTTCAGTGCGGAAACTTCAAGTTTCATCAAGTTTCCGCAGTGCGGAAACCAAAGGTGTCCACGAATCCAAATAGTTTCCGCAACTGAAACTTGCTGAAACTTGAAGTATACGCAAGATTTCAGTATGCGTATATGGTTGAAATACATATGGTGTACCATAGGTTTCCGCAACTGAAACTTGCTGAAACTTGAGGTTTACGCAAGGTTTCAGTATGTGTATATGGTTGGAATACATATGGTGTACCATAGGTTTCCGCAACTGAAACTTGCTGAAACTTGAGGTTTACGCAAGGTTTCAGTATGCATATACGGTTGAAATACATATGGTGTACCATAGGTTTCCGCAACAGAAACACTATAAATTATACAATTTAGCCCAGCTTTTCAACCAAAACTCATTTTCCCCCTGAATTTTCATACTGGAAAAAACAAAACACACTCACACTAGTTATCAAAGAATATTTAATGTTATTATCAACATTTACATACATTGGCTTGGCCATTTATTTTCTCTTGCATCATAAATATTTTTACAACTAAGTCCGAGCTCTCATGTCACAACAGGAGGACAGAGAAAATGTCTGCATTTAATGATGTCTCATACATGAGAGATATACTCTTGCGAGAGGAACTTAGAACTGCAATCAATCAACTAAACCTGAATTCGGTATATGCAAGTCTAGTATCATCAAAGAAATGTAAAAGTACTTGGTATAATAAAATGCACAAGTTCACATCATTAGTAGCCAATAAGCACCAAAGTGGAATTCTTTGTTAAATATTAAGTTTGTAGTCCATCATCAACCAACAGAAAAGTCCTTGAGTGGTCCACATTTTTGAAGACCCACTTGCACTTCAAGTTAAGTTGGATTGACCTGCTCGTCAGTTACTTCAACCTATTGAAAATATATAAAAATATAGTTTAACAAAATCCCGATCTAAATAAAACAACATGTTAGATCCTCTTGCATACTCGCTACACAACATCTAACAGCATCCATAGAAGGTCATGTCAAATGTCAAATACGGAACAACTCAGACTCTAGACTTATTCATTCCAATAAATTAAATACAATAATTTTTGCATTCGAGTATTTGATTGGTTAATAGAATTCAACGTCTGACGTGACACTATACAGGATGCCATTAGATTTTAGCCAATATGTGCGCAGATCTAACATTTAATTTTAATAAGATTGACAAACTGAAAGTTCCTAAAACTGTTCTAGCACAAGCCTTTGTTTGATTAATTTCAGATTTTCAGCATTTTTGATCAGAATGATTTAAAAGTGTAAAATCTCATTAGTTTATTAAAGTTGCCTCTTTTAAACACTTGACAAGGGATAATGAAATAAACAAACTTGAATGTATTTAAATGTACTGAATATGTATGTATGGATTTGTTTCTGATAAGATTTTCAAAGTAAATTAAGGATTTTTTTCTTCATTTTACTTGTTCATCAAAATATTTTTTGTACCCCTAACCTAGACCCTTAGACCATGATTCATGATATTTGAATAACAACTAGAGGCCCATAGACCTTATAGGTCACCTGAGTATCATGTAAAGCCTAGATTAAAAAAATATGTTTGTTCCCGACCGACCCTAATATATAGTGCCGACCCTAAATTTTTTTTTAATGCTTTTGTCCCATGAAGTGCAAGATTTCACCCGGGGAATTATAGTCTCCAACTTTGCAAGCTTTTCAACATGTTCAAGACAGAAAGAAGTTTGAGTTACCTTTCTTTTAAGTCACAGAAATACTTGAATACACTTTTTGATTCAAGAAGCAAAAAAAAAAATGTTTCAAAAAAAAAATAATTACCTACCTATCTACCTATATTTTTTCAGCCTGAAAGGGGAAACAAATATATTTTTTTTCTAGGCCTAACAACTTCCACTCAATTGAATTTTGTTCGTAATTTAAACAAAAAGCCATGAAATTCACAATTTTGAAAGACGCACCTTTGTTTATCATAATTATACACTTAGTTAACATGCTTACTTTGGTTACTTAATACCCAAAGGTAGATCAGAGTAATAAAGATACAATGCAATTCCATTTTATAACCACCAGTTGTGTACCCCACCCCAAAGGAACCACTAACCCTGAGGCCACACATTTCAAAATTTACTAAATGTTTTCATAGGTTTTATTTCATCTTAAGTTAAATGGTTTGATTAATTCCAAAGAGCTATAAGACCCACCCTAATACTAGAATCCTTGACCCTGGGGTCATGAATTTCATAATTATGGTAGAGGACTCAATGCTGATTACAATCATACCAACAGTTTGACTGCTTGATGTTCAGGAGGGGAAAAGAAGAAGGGGATTTTCAAAGATTGCATGAATTTTAGTGGTTTTGACTCCACCCCTCAGGCCCGCAGGGGGAGGGGGGATAAAATTTATAAATTTTGTTCCCCTTCACCAAAATTGGTTGAGATTGGTTGAGCGGTTGCAGAGAAGCTGAAAATGTTGATAATACTTATCTTAAATAAATCATACAAATTTAGTAGGTAGCTTGCAAAATGAGACTTTCTAAGAAAATGTTAACATCTGTTTATATCATGGAAACATATAAATATATTATATAAAACTTAAAAAATAGAGGAAAGCAGCTTACATGTAACCCAACCCCACAACACACTGACTATGATCATGATGATAAATACTAAATAAAGAGCTTAACATTACACAGTGAGATTAACAAAACAATAGAAAACAAAAACATACACTTTATGCTTTAGTCCTTAATTTCCTAAAATAGAGCTACATAAATTATATTAAGTTCTTACTCACTGTTAAAACATACCTTTTAACAGAAGTATTCTTCATCCTCTCCTATTAGCCTTAGTTTTCAGATGATTTGTTCAGTGGATATCTGAAATTAAAATAGATCAAGTTAGTACAGTACCGTACATTAATAACTGTTTTTGTTTTTAGCATGAGCTAAGAAAAGTCCCAAAAACCACTTGCATGTCCATTTCCTTGCACCTGACATTCAGTTAAAATTCTAATAGACTGTAAGACACATGACAAAGAAAAAAAATGATGGAAAATTGTATCATTTTAAAACAGACACACTCTGGTCTAATTCTAAGTGGCAGTCCTATCACAACCACAATTTAAAAGTTCTTGAAAAGCGATTATATCTGAGAGTGAGAAAAATTAAATAAGTTACAATTTTTCATAAAAGCAAGACTACATCTAAATTATGTTTGTTTAAGATATGTAGGCCTTCTTTGATTCAAAATTATAATCCATTTAATACTTTATTTTATTTATTCCATTTTGCATCAAGGGCAGATAACTATTTATATAATAAGACAGAACTATGACTCTTTAGTGGCCATTGTTGAAAATTGATTTAATTAGTGATAGAAATATGGCAAATGGTAAACAGCTATAAACAGAGAGATTACAAAAATCTTATTTGTGTATCAGTCATTTTATCAAGTCAATAAAATTTAGAAGTCATATAGACGTAAAAGTATTATGTCAAATTTTCATAATGGGTCACACAGTGTGGCCCAGTGGTTCGAGTGACACGCCTCAAGTCGGGAAGTAGGTGCTGATTCTTACATCACGGGTCTGAATCCCTCAGATGAGAGCAGAGACTGTGTTGGTGATGTATCCACATGAATAAAAAGTTCTCTAAACGGATATCATAATTTCTACGAGCAACAAACAAATACTAGTATATGACTATATAATATCAATGCATGCAACTTAAGAAATTGAAAATGGCCAATTGCTCATTTTATCAAGCTCCAGTCTATCATAATGCAGAATTTATATACAGGTAAACAATAGCTGTTCTGCTGATATCAAGAGAATCATGTTTATGGTTAATATGATTTAAAAGTGATTTCTGATATTTAAAAACTGCACGGTGCAGCACCACATTTAATATTTGAAGCCCAAGGTACAAAAATAACATAAGTATTTCTAATGAAAAATTAAACCATGCACACTAAATCAAGTTTTAGGTTGCTTAAATAGTCTTATTTATATTTATTTCATATAGATCAAAACATGCATAATGTGTCAACATGAAATTAAAATTTAATTTAAAATAAATATCATTTTAAGTTTAATTCATCATAATTATGCCTTGTACGAAAAGATGCTTATGTATCTTTGTATATAAATAGTTTATTCACTTTCGACATTTGCTTTAAAATCCTTATGTATGGTATGAAAATAAAATACTTCAACTTGAATAATGTGCGGCATTATGAAAATTATCAAGTCACTTTCATTGCCCAAAAATCTGCAAGTTCTCAGGAATTTTACTTTCATGACTACAACATGTACAAATTGGCATTTCACAGTGATACAGTACTACACGATGGCATTCTCCCATCATGATGCCCTCTTACATGTCTAATATTTACGATTCTAGATTGCATGTATG
This sequence comes from Saccostrea cuccullata, assembly GCF_032062105.1. Taxonomy (NCBI): domain Eukaryota; kingdom Metazoa; phylum Mollusca; class Bivalvia; order Ostreida; family Ostreidae; genus Saccostrea; species Saccostrea cuccullata. Next base: position 1,077 of record NW_026927179.1, on the reverse strand, counting down.
TTAAAAATATATTCAATCCCTTCCTCAGCTGTGCAGCACAGTCTTCCATCAATAATAAAAACAATTCAGCAAAAAATAAATGTACGATTCAAGAAACTACTTCTGAGAATAACATTGAACACATCCAGCAGCTATAATGAACAATAAAGCTCACCTTTTCTGAAAAACATAAGCGTGGGGTCAAATCTTTCGATTTTCCAAATGAAAAAGTTAACACCGGATACAAGTACATAACGATATTATCCTCTAAAACCAACCTACATTTAAAATTCCGGAATACTACAACACGTTGTAATTTTTAAATTATGTAAATTTGAACGAGTGCACTTATGGGCCCCGGTAAAATGTGAAAAAATAAACAATCAAATTAAGCAAAAATTTTCATCTCAAATCATTAATTGGTATCTAAACCATACGATTCAACAAATTTTACCGCTGAAACCTACGAATATACAAAGAACAAAACTATATACAATGTGGTAGGGGTCAGCCGAAATTGGCGATTTTCTATAGTAAATCGAGAACGGTCATTCATTTCAAAGCCTTTGTTAACTATGAGCCTAACGTTGTGCAAACTTGTGCGAATGACAAAAGACGCATATTCATTCATTCTTTATTTCCACTATTACAGTGATTAATGAAAATTGAACAAACACACAAAAAATGAAATCACATATGAGATAAACAATGAATTGCATGCAAACACCACATATAAATATATATAGAAAAAAAAAAAAAAAAAATATATATATATATATATATATATATATATATATATATATATATATATATATATATATATATAGATATATATATATATATATATATATTTACAATGTTTTAGATCACAAAATCATTTGGGATCACTACTTCATACACATGTATTCCCCATTTTCAAAAGTGAGTTATCTCCCCTCAAAATCGGAACTCTTCTACACTAGCACAACTTCCGCGGACTACACGTTACGATAATCCAACAAAATAGTGATCAACTTACACGCTGCATTAAAAATTTTAAAAGAAGGAAACGGTTTGCAATTTTTTTTTTTAGATAATAAGCGATTTTATAAAGGGTCT
>NW_026927178.1:0-29375 GCF_032062105.1 Saccostrea cuccullata | reverse complement strand
CACCCAAACGCAAAAAAACATTGTGTGTGGGTGGGGGGATAATGGACAATTCTCAAATATTTTATATGACTCTTCTACTTTTCTACGAGAGGTCCATAACTCATGATAGGGGTATCAAAGGTTATTTCTTGATTGTTACACTGTATAAAATTCATGAATGAAAATCCGAGGGGATCCTGGCCTCTATAACCCCCAAATCCCTCCTGCCGAATCTGCCAGTAACACTACAGAAAAGGCTTAAAAATATTTTTAATGTTAAAATCGAAAATTATGCAGGATTGTTCGGAGTTTTTACTAGAATATACCAACGAACTTTCTCCACTCTTGTCTATCCTGGGCCAGCCGCGTCAATGATCCCTGGACGCATTGTATTGGGGAATTGATTAAATTGTTAAGCAACGAATTTACCTGCCACCCTAATAGTGCCCCCTTTCGCCTTAATAGGTGTTAGCATAATGCAACCTTGCATAATTTACAAATCACGAAAGTACAATTTACATTTCACAAGTTAACATATCGTAAGTCTACGAATTACACGAGAGCAACGGCAAAACTCGCATTTACATTTTACAGTTTGTCAAATTACTCATGGATAGTTACAACTAACAAATTGTGAAAGAACAATTGAACAGATTATGAAATTAAGATTTACAACTTACAAATTTACAAGTTCAGGTTTACATGCGTACATCTTTTTAAAAGGATTACAGAGTTGGAATTTTGAACCCGTTGGCTTTCCATACCCCTGTCTTGCAAGGATGAAAATAGGGTAGTATCATCATGGAATTATTGAATCAAATACAAGTGTCACAAGTATCAAAACTGTCTAATTTAGAATTTTGACAAGAAAGGACGTGCAACATGCTGATATCGTGTATCTTTGTAATGATATGTGATAATGCTGATTAAAAAAACTGTTGTGTCATTTGCAACTGTAATGATTAATGTTTTCAAACAATATTTACTAAGCCATTTTTCTTTAAAAACTTGTTCTTATTAGTTATTTTAGGCACCGTTATTCATATCCGGAAAATCAATGCGTTTTGATTTCTAACACAACCAACACCTATTGATCAGGCGTGACTTATTTTGGGTCTCACATATCAAAAGATAAATTTTGCCATTATAATCATATGGGAGGCGAGGGAGGGGGTATCATTTAGTGAACTCATAGAGGAGCTCTCCTAGTACCTCAAGTTCTGACTGTCTATGGGTTGTTTAGATACTTTACGGGTACATGTGCGAAGTATATATATGTATAATAAAAAGGAATGCATGGTCTTCGATAAATCTTTTACTCCTTGTAATATATTCACTAGTCTTGGCCCAAAAAGTCAAAACATGATAAACATGTGGTCTGACATTTATTCCCGAAGCTTCTCGTATAATATATGGTACAACGAACCCGATCCCAATTTAAACACATTACACTCCTCCCCTTTTACACAAAAGATAATAAAAAATGCAAAAATTGAATAAATCCTATCTGGACATACAAAGTAATGATAAATTTTGCATTGTCATCAGTAATGCAACATGCAGTACAGTTCACCAAACATTTCGCTTTAAAAGTCCAATTTTTAGTGGGTTTCCTCATCCTGCGTGGATATCGACGTTCCGGCACTGCATCAGTCTGACTAGGCACCTCGGTACCCTTGTTTCCAAAGTCCACGAGTTTTGCTGGAGTTTCCCACATCTCAGGAGCTTCCTTTTCTTTTTCTCTGGAGACAATGGTGGACAGTGTAAAGTAAGGGAATTTCAGGGAGGTGAACAAGTTCAAGTGAAAACAACTATTCAAGGACAAAAATGGAAGTGGATATCTGGTGTGATTCATAGAAAGTTGGGACCTTTAACTTATCTTGTGCGAGTTGGAAAACGCATTTGCTATTGCCATATAGATCATTTATTAGCATCGTCTGCTACGATGTTGGAGCCGGAACCTACATCGCTGCCGATTGATGTAGGGATACCCTCTTTTAAGGAGGAATGGATAGGGCACTAGTGTCTTCATCTTTCTGCTCCAACCCCATAGGAAGAAGAGTCGCACAATAACCGTAGAGGTTTCTTGGGGTCATACAAGACTAAAAGTTTACTCTCCATGATCCTCTTTTTACAAACGTTAAAACTCTCCTCACGCTCAGCCGTCCAATTCCACGGTTCATGCTTTTTAAACAAATTGTGGAGTGGATTTAACTCGGTACTTAAGTTTGGCAGAAAAGCACCATAGTAATTCAACAACCCAAAAAAAAAGCTTTCAACACCTTTACTCCGAAGGGTTTAGGTGCATCATTTATGACCTTGACCTTTTCTTCTGTTGGGTGTACTCCATTGTGATCTAACAGGAACCCTATATAAACAACTTGGTCTGCAAGAAAACACGTCACTTCTCTGCGTTTAACTTAATGTTATGCTTTCGCAAACGTCGAAATACTTCTCGATGCGTATTCAGGTGAGTAGTATCGTCGGTCGCTGTAATGAGAAAGTCATCTATTCGACATACCACATGATCTAATCCCAATAGGACATGGTCCATCACTGACTGAAATATTGTCTTTGCAGAACTCCATAAGGTAGCCGGGCATACCGAAAGAGTCCAAGGTGGGTATTAATGGTTAGGTATTCTTGAGATTCTCTGTCCAATTCTAGCTGAGAATAGGCTTGACCTAGTTCCAACTTTGTAATTTTTTTCCACCTGTTAAGCTGGCAAACATGTCATCTGTGTTGGGCAGTGGGTACTGCTCCTCGCTGATAACCCGATTAACTGTCATCTTATAGTCTCCACAAATTCTTACTGACTGGTCTGCCTTTGGAACCACCACAATAGGTGCAGCCCAGGAGCTACTTTTTACTCTCTGTAGAACACCTCGCTCAACTAGTTTTCTCAGTTCCATTTCCACTTGTTCTTTTATAGCTTAGGGTACTGTGCGTGCTTTGCAAAATATTGGATGTCAGTCATCTTTCAACCTAATCTGTGCTTTAAAACCCTTTAAAGGTTCTTTGCTTGGGAGAAATAGGTCACAGTACTCTATCCTTTGGGCCTCCACTTCATTCATACTGACTGCAAAGACTTCTTGCCAGTTGAGTTTTATTTTTGACGGCCAGTCCCTCCCCAATAAACTTGGTCGCTATCCTTGGGCAACTAGCAATGGTAGCTCAGCGAACTCTTGATCCTGGTACTTTACAGGAGCATGACACAATCCCAGCAACCCGATTTCATCCCCGGTATATGAACGAAGTACAGTGTCTGTTTATGTGAGCTTGAAATGCTCTAATTGTCTCTGATAAACTGCCTCACCAACAATGGTATGAACACTCCCGGTGTCTATTAAAAATTCTACCTCTTCACCTCCCACCTTTATGTTCACCGTCAATTTCCTTCTACTATGGTCTTTTTCATTGGTACAGAAGATAGAACAAATGCTGTCTGATGAATCTAACATTATGTCTCATCATCTGGTTTAGCCACAAACAGTGTTGATTTTTCTGATCTTTTTCTCATGTGACACTTCTTTGCTATATGGCCAATTTTCTGACATTTGAAACACTTACTGTCTTTGAATTTACATTCCTTTATGGGTTATGGCTATTCCCACATCGGTAACATTCCTCCGCATATTGTCTCTGAAATTTCTTTCTGTTCTCAGGTTTATTCCCTGAATATTTTGTTTCCACACTGTGTATTCCTGGATCAGGAGTCAAAAATGTCATTGTGTCTTTTTCTGCCGTTTCCATGGCATTCGCAATCTTGACCGCTTTATCGAAATCCAGATCTGTCTCTGATAACAACTTTTTCTGTATTGCCTCTGACCGTAACCCACAAACCAGTCGATCTAAATCTCTAAGTGCTTCAGGCAAAAATCCCCCAAATTCACAATGTGTAGATAACCTCTTTAACTCAACTACATACGAGTTAACACTTTCATCCTCCTTCTGGTTTCTCTTATTGAATTTAAATCTTTCAGAAATTACTAACGGTTTGGGCATGTAATACCCCAGCAACACTTTCACTTAACCCCTGTACTCTTTTTCTTTCGGCAAGTCCGGTTGCAATAAATTTTTCAAAACTCCATAAGTCGTTGGACCAATAATCGACAAAAATACAGCTACTTTCTTTTGATCCTTACTTTCATTTGCCGCAAAAAATTGTTCAAGTCTCTCCACATAATTCGAGAAGCTTCTCACCAACTTTTCCTATGTGGGTCATGTTGATTCTTCGATGAAGAGAATACCAACGATCCGAATCCTCATATGCCAATGTAATATATTCGCTAGTCTTGGCCCAAAAAGTCAAAACATCGTATAATATATGGTACAACGAACACGATCCCAATTTAAACATATTGCACTCCTTTAGATTCCGAATCATCGCATTGACTTTAAAGCAGCAATGATTGTATAATGTAATGAGATAAAGGACAGATGGTACATACTATTTTCCAATTTATTCCCAATTTAGCTAAGATGAGCATTTTTGCCAATAGGTCTATTCATATATTTTTATTTTTGTCCCCCAAAAATGTCAACTTTAATCCACAAAGGGGGTCATTATTTTTCGGGGGTCATTTTTCTTCACGTGAGTTATGCAAATTTTTGGGGTTATGACACTTTTTCTACGGGCAAAAGGGTCATTTTTCGACGTCGAATAATGTCCGGGGGTCATTTTTCGCCCTAGAATAATGACCGGGAGTCATTTTTCGCCGTCGAAATATGACCCCCGGTCATTATTCGATGAGGGTCATTATTCGTCTTTACACCGGTACACGATTAGACTCGCCTTATAAGCCATGGAACTTAAGTTCTATCCTTACCGTGTGTACACCCTTAAAACACGTTTTTTCAAGCCTTACAAGTTTTACTTACGAATAGAGCACTGCTCTATTTCTTATTAGAGATATTTCTGAATATGAATCGAATCCGAATCTGAAAAATGAATCTGAATCGGTGAGATCCCGATCCCATTCGTAAACTGAGAAAAAACATTAGAAAAAGAATATTTTCTAATTACGGTAAAAAAAAAATGTCATGTACTTGTGACAATAAGGGGAATAAATAGTGGATGATGTTTATTATTTTTTTTACCACTGGGATTATTATTGTTATAAATGGGACAAGTAAAATTCTATAGACTGAATAACAGAACAGATACCCTTTCAATTCTCAGGAAAACCTGCTCGTAAAGTATTATTGTTATATTTTTCATTGGCTTACATTATTTGTTCCTCGCAAGAATCGTGTTCTGCATGGACCTTATTTTGCGTAAATGTATTCATACGAGTCATCATATATACTTGTCAAAATTTCTAAGTCCCCATTTTTATTATTTTAAGTATTTAAAAACCTTAACATTGATTAAGTAGTTGTTCACAATTTTGACTTAATTTTTCAATGATTGCCTGTTACGGCCAAAAAAATTGGAATCGAATGTGTAATTACTCATCCATGACCGCTTTTGTTAAAAAGTATGAAGTGCGAGTTTCATATATTTTCGGGTGTATCTTTCATTTATTTAAATTTCCATGTGTTCTCCATCTTTAGTTGTTTAGGAAAAACAGAAAAAAGCTTGTTTGAAATGCCGTGTATGTACGAACGACAATTTGCAAGTGAAGTTGACATGGTCCAAACTGGTGTTAGTAGAGGAGAGTTGTATTTCCTTCCTTTGTATTTGTTTATTTTATTTAAAACCGTTAAAAATGCCGTCAGGAAGATGCACAAAGCTTACATGTATCCCTTATAATCATTAAAAATTGCTATATTTTCAACAAATGCCACTAAACCATCCTAGGGTTTAACCGGAAATTCACTGAAACCGGAACCGGAAGTGCCCATGGTCAAGGCGTATACACGTACTGCAACGACACATCAATAGGGCTACTACATAAGAATTACTAACTATTGTTAGGAAACCTTTCTGCACGTGAAATTGCTCTGCACTCATTAGAAATTAATTGAAGTGTCCTTAATTAGCCAAATTATTAGAAACAATCTGAAAGAGCGGGGAATGCGTGTAAGGAGACCTTATGTACTGTAGGATAAATATTGTCGGGTACAAACAATTTCGGTAAGCTTCAATGTCATCCACATCTCAACCCTATAGAACATGAATGGGACAAGATGGACCAGAGATTGAGTGCTTTTCTAGCCGCAGAATCTAGCGGAAATATAGATGACGACCTAGTCCATACATGGAATAACCTTCAATAAAAATTTTTCTTTAATTGTGTGAACTCTTTAAGAAGCAATTGTCTTGATCTTAATTCGTTTGAATGGAGGATAATAACAGTATTGAACGTTGCGATTTTTTAATTCTAGGGTGCCTTCACTTTTCTGCATTTTGTGTTAGAGTCCTTCAATAATATTAGATTAAGTGAAAAAAAAATTGTTTTGCTTCTTTTTACCCTGTATAGTTATCAACTTATATTGTCTAAATTATTTAATATAAAAGCAGTGTAACACAAAAACTTACGTGTGGACTTTTTTTGATTAGTATATTTATACGAAATTGAAAATTATGCCGGATATTTTTTTTAACAACCCCATGGCCACGGCACCCTCTTGCAGCCCGAAGTTTTGTCCAAAGTTTTCGGTCATCGACATTGAAATCAACAAATTTCTAGTTTAGATGCTTCCTTTCATTCAGTTCTCGAAAAATTTCATTGAATGGTCTAACTTGTTATAATATGTAGTAAAAAGCTTTTAAGTTGTCTCCCACATCGCAAAATGTTTTGCCTGCCTCCTCTTGTCTTCATTGAGCAAATTTTGAAAGGAAAATCTAGTGAGTTAGATCTAAAAATACAATAACACAGAAAGATAGGTTTCGTATGTATTGATAAGATCCTAACTACATTAGATATGTAATTTATATTATCTGCAGAATGCAACTATACAGTATCGGAGCAACTGAACAAAAAACCTTAACAAGCCTAAAACTTTACAATGTTTGTTTATTAAGGACAAACTGTAATTTTGATTGGATTATGCTGTAAAGTATATAATGCGAAAATTAATAGAAAGGGCGGAGGACTGGACTGTCCCCCACGCCCCCCTGTTCTTACAGACCTGATCATATACATGTAATTGATTTTGACGTCTTGAACTGAGAAGCCGATCGGTAGCGATCAAGTGAGGAAAATGTTAAAGCAGTCCCCCCCCCCCGGTCATTAATTTGTATGTTATAAAGCAAATAAATATGAACTTCTCATCCCCTTCCTCTTTGAGAAACACGTACCCCTCGTAATTTGGTCGACGAGAATTACAAAAATCCACAAACATGGATAGGTTTAGCACACCTGCCTATGAGAGTTTATTACCCCCCCTCCCCCTTCATCGCCCGCTAAGCAAAATCCCTGGTTCACCTTTGACATTTCAAACACTACGAAAGCCCAATGAGCTCATTTTCGTAGGTAAAAAAAAAATAAGTTTTTCGCGTTATAACGCGAAACTTTTGTGAATAAACGCGTAACTTTCGCGATATAACGCGAATCTTTCGCAATACAACGCTTGACTTTCGCGTTATAACGCAAAACATTCGCGATATAACGCGAAACTTAGTCATCAGAATATTTTTTTTAAAAAACCTTACCATTGAATTCATAAAATGAGTTTTACTTTCTTGTACATGTTTTTCAATTGTTAAATTCTTTAGACTGATTATTTTTAAAGGAAAATCTCCACTTGACACTTTTTTTCAAGCTGTTTTTTAATCGGTAACATTTACTACAACTGTACCACTAGTAAATTAAGCAATCAATCATTTTGGACAAAAAATTATACACGGTAGAAACATAATTTAAAAAGTGAATGAACAATGTATAATTCATGAGCTTAACGGGTCATATGATGCTGTTTAAATAACAATTATAATTGGCTATTGTTAATTACGAATTTACTGAGAGGGAGGGATATCTAAATTTTCTCCAATATTTATATATTGGGTTATAGAGAAGTTCGTGGACTAGCTATAAATAAAAACTATGAAGGTATACATCAGAGTTTGTACACTTTGAAGTGTATACAATGTTTTTGTAAGCAATGAAATGACAACGTGGTGCAACCTCAAAATAGGATATCGTATTTCCACAGTGAATCCAACGGAGACAGATGAAAATCTGCTATCCAATTTTCACAAATGCAGTGGGACACAATTGACAAATTTACCTCATTTTTTCAATTTTCTGAGGTCTAAACTCTATAAAATAAAATTATTTCAAATTCTCTTGAGAATGCATAAAAAAGACGCCGGCCGGAAAGGGGTGATTTTCCCCGAAATTAATAATCTTGAAGTTTAACTTTTCGAAAACTCGCATCAACTTTGAATTGTTTGAACAGCGTTGAAAAAGGCAAATTGTGACGGTAAAGATGGATTCAATAGCAAGAAAGCTTAAAATTTATCTTGTGATAGTCCAAGATCAAAATAGCCTTTTGCTTATCATTGTAATGAATAAACTTGATGACAAAATCAAAAGAAAGTTCAGACTAAAGCAAATGTCTGGTTAAACAGCAAAAGTTTCGCGTTATAACGCGAAAGTTACGCGTCAATTCGCGAAAATTTCACGTTATAACGCGAATGTTACGCGTTTATTCGAGAAAGTTTCGCGTTATATCGCGAATGTTACGCGTTTATTTGCAAAAGTTTCGCGTTATAAGGCGAAACATTTATTTTTTTACCTACGAAAATTAGCTCATTGGGCTTTCGTACAAACACACACCCTAGCCCAGGAGAAAAAAAATTCTAGCTAACTTGATAACCTCTTATTTTTTCACATAATTACATCCGTATAGTAATATAAAATCATGGACTTATTTCTTGTAGGATATTTGTTGATGGAGGGGGGTTACACACGCATTTAATCTTTTATACAGGTTATTGATTGATATACCAAAGACAAAACATCAGTAATAATATTTTCAAGCATAATTCAAAAATATGTATATTTTCTAATCGGGATTGGAATCCCTCCGAATCATATTCAGATTCGTATCATATTAAGTTTCAGATTCGGTTTCGTTTCATTTTCAGAAACATCTCTAATACAAGTCTTAGCTGACATTTATTTTTCAACCAATGAAAGCCATTCACCCGAAGTCCAATCTATTTTTATAAAACTATACACGTGGGTAGATTGAGAGGAACACGAAGTTTATTCGAAGAAAGTAATGAAAATGTCTGCAAATGCTTCTCTGTTACATGTAACCTCCTCCTCTTTGTAACGAAGTGAGAATACACTGGTCGGTGAAATACTTTCGAAGTTCTAGCTAGTAATTATAATCTATTATTCTGTTTTAATAATATGCACTGTTTATGGCTCAAAAACTCATGGATTTTATGTAAATATGCTGTTTATTATCGTAAGTCTTGTCTTAGCGTGTGGACATGTGTACCGACCCTAGATGATCTCACTTTTGATCCCAGTCTGACTTTTCTACCATTAATTTCTATGGAAAAAGAGAGATTAAGACAAAAAGTGAGTTCATCTAAGTTTAATGGCCCCTGAGCCTGGTCCATTTATTTCAAATATACACAGATTGTGTCGATTATACATTTTTGGTCAACGTTACTAGCTCCTTTTCTACTCTTTTATGAATAAAGTTGTTGACAATGCTAGTAATCATCAGGTCTGCGGACAAGAAGCCTAATGAGCCGTCCTATGCGAAAACTTCAAAAGGATTCTTATGTATTTTGACGTCAAAATGAGAAAAACGCCAGTAAAGATAACGTCATAATACGCAAGTTGCAAGTGAGACATTTCTCAACATTTAAGGAATGTTTTCTTTTTTGTGTGTTTGTGTGTGAATCATTGGTGCGTGAATCACAGACTTGTTACGTAAGCACATTTCATGAAGACTCATTTCACTGAGATACTCGGAAAACATTATTCAAAATTTTCGAGAAAGAGCCAATGTCGGGGGTAAGGGAAGTTAGGATGAATTGTTAAGAACAGCATATACAATGAGCCTAAAACGGGAAGTGGAGCCCTACAGGTTTCCTCCGAGTCCGTCCGTCCGTCCGTCCGTCCGTCAGTCTGTCTGTCCCACTTCGTTTTCCGCACTAATTACTTTCAGATATTGAGCTGATTTTTTACATGTAGTATGTAAGTGTATCTTGATGAGTTACAAATCAAGTTTGAATTCGTTTTGCGTCATTGACTTTTGACGGAATTATGGCATTTCTATATTTTTTTTTATAATAGGGACTACGATCGAGTTCGTGGTGGGGTTCGTGATGCACTAAATTAATGTTCCAAACGAGTTGTATCCTAAAGATAAAGTGGAACTCGGTAGGGGACATGTATTGCTTATGCAATAGTCTCCGAATGCTTGTTATACGTATTTGGCACAATATGCTACAAATAATGACAACTCACCCACAAAGACTCTGAAACGGAAATTCTTTGAATTTGCATTAACTTTGAAGAATAGTATTCATTGTAGCCTCGCATTCTTAAAGGTAGAAAAAAACTTCTTATTTAATGATACAATCTTTGTAAATAAATGTTTGTAAAGAATATATGCTACATTAAAAGTTTAAATCTAAATTTGAAACCTATATTAAACTATGTTTAAACTTTACATTTATACTTTTAATGTAACATACATAAAAGCTTTAATTGATGTTACGATATCATCCATAAAAAGCAGTTTAAAATAATACGCAGTATTTTAAGTGAATAATGTGCTCCATGCTGAAGATTCGTACTAGTTATTTTGTAAATTTTCACAAAACCGTAAATGTCCATTGTGGCATAATTAACTTAAACCCCGCTCAAATATATAGGACAATTAAAAAAAAACAGCTGCAGACCAGAAGGAAAGAAATCGGTTTCCTCGGTAGGGACTAATAGAGATATACGTGGTGGTTTCAACCAAGACTACATTGAAAATAAAATATACAGCAGAGTATACTATTGAGGTTTCATTGGTAGATAAGGGATTTAAGAGCAACATCTTTTTCATGTCAATGGTAGAAATTGTCTAAAGTGTGCTTTGATCTAGTTGTTCAAGAGCAATGATTAATGAGTTGATGAAATATACAATGTTATTCGGGGTTCTTAATATTGGGAAAAAGTAATCCATAATGGTAATAGCGAATTATATTTGTAGCAGAACAAATGATTTCATTTTGCAATCAAATCTAGTTATTCCCAATACGTGTCGTCAAAAGTTGACAGCAACAGACAATTCTTGGTAAAACGATCGATCAGGCCATTACATTAAATTACGTGAAATTGATATTTGTTCAAGACAACAGGATATGTGATGATAAAATTCAGTAACAGTAGATATTTACCAGCCAAGCAATTCAATATCCGTTCTAGAAATTCAACATTTTCTGACTTCATGTATATTTTTGTAGTTTTTAGCTAGGTCAGAATACCAGATATCTTGAAAAGGGGGACCATCCAGTTTAAGGTTGCGGTAGGGGCCCACATCCACACATACAAAAAACGGATTTATTAATTCTTATGTATATTGGAGACAAAAGGGGGCCCGGGGTCCTCTGAGCTGCCTCTAAATCCGCCATTGAATACGTTTATTACCGGCCGCCAGGAGGCGGTCGGTTACATGATATGAAAGTTTTAAGTCGCTGTGCGTTTCTGCGGAGTTAACAATTTAAATAAAAATATTCAACATTCATATCGCTGGCGAATCAATATTAAACAAAGATTGTCTAAATGTTTAGAAAAAGCACAATAATCGTAAAATTAAATTTTATAAATAATGGGGTTAATATTTCATCCAATCCTAATTGACAAACTCTGATATAACTGAAGTGCGGAGAAAATTAGTACGAGTGTAAGGCATAGTCTAAAACAAGACCGCGTTGTAAATCAACAGTTTTACTTTCTCTTTTTAAAACAGGATCTGCTGTATTTATTTAAAATGAAGTGTATATTTAAACATTTCTTATGGATGTTTTTTCAAAAATATGATGAAATATTGATTTCTTAAAAGCAAAGAATATTACGACATGTTAGTCCAGGAGACTAGGATAGAGCGCGTTTTACAGTGTGCCAAACATTTTCCCGCCACACCTCAACACCAAAACAAAGAGATTGAATGAAAGAGAAGAAATGTATTGGTGGATCTAGAAGGAGTTGGGGGGGGGGGGGGTTAACATCCTCTAAGAAAGAGCGAGGAGCCCCACATATTATATATTTGTTGCGTTTTTATGAAGGTAAAACTATAGCTAAGTTTAAACTTTAGTTTCGTACTTTTTATGTAAAAACTACTTAAACAGCAAACTCACCAGAGTTCGTTAAGGTGTACCAAACTGAAGTTTATATTGCCTATACATGTAATATTGTACATGCATTATGCATGAAGAAAATCGGCATTGTCGCATGCATTTTTTTTTCGTGTTACGAGGATATTTTAACAGATAAATATAAGAAATAAAAAAACCCAGCAAATTTCAGTTTCTAAAATAATTTCAACAGTGATATAAATTGGTTTGCGGCCGAATTTTGACGCTTGCGTCAATATGTTTCTTGTTCAGTATTGAATTATAGCATAAAGTCTCGGGTCGATATGCTCAGTACGCGGAGTTATTAGTTGATCCTTAAGCACGAATCCCACTGCTGGACAGGTAGACGGTCCCCTTTTGGAAATACATGTACGTGCTGACAAAAAAGATCCTCAGTTCTTTGGATCTGTGGTTGTTTTCTTCTGTATATATATATATATATAGAGAGAGAGAGAGAGAGAGAGAGAGAGAGAGAGAGAGAGAGAGAGAGAGAGAGAGAGAGCACAAAGAAATTCACTACCCACTTCCGCCCCAGCCCGGGGTTGAACTCTCGACCTTCGGAAATTGTCTCCTATCAATACAGGAACAGCGCGCTAAACCGCTCTGCTATCTAGGCAACTCAAAAAATTTGCTTTCGATGCCGATGGAATTCTCGCGGCGCTGTCCTACACTACACGGCCATTGAGATAGAAGTGAGATACAGGTATTTGGATATTAGTTTTAACAGAGGATTGTTACCAATACACGTTGTAATGAAATTAATTATTATTTATAAAGCACATTTTACAACAACTCTTAAACTAACATAACTGCCCTAATGAAGAAATATTAATACAGAAAGCACAAAGAAATTCACTATTATGTGGATACCACTAAAAATGACCAACGACACGAACAATAAAAACTGTCAAATTTTCGGGACGCCCTGTCCCTTACTCAGGACAAAGAAAAAAGTTAAAAAGTCATAAGAACAAAGAATCAAAGTACTGAAAGTACTGATAGACGGAGGCTTCATGTTTGAGAGAACACAAAAGAAATATATTCGTTATACATTGCTGTAAAGAATATTATGAGGAATAATGTGTAGTTTTTTTTTTAAATTCAACATTTGTTAAAAGGATACTCCAATATTCATGAGGTTGTTGGGATATTATAATTTCATCTTTGAAATTCGAACTTCACCTTGATTAAAGGTCACTGTTATTTAGATCAAATACTTTCAATAGGAGACACTTTAAACGTAAGAAACAGTAATTGACCAGGCTGGGGTGCCAGAAAACTTAGACAGGCTAACTTTTGATCTCAGTCTCACTTTTCCTTAAGGAATATATAGTAGAAAAGTGAGACTGAGATCAAAAGTGAGCGTGTCTAAGTTTTGTGCCCCCCAGGCCAGGTTTGATGAATGTAGGTCTAGTCTGTTCTAGTCATGAGCCCACTGGTGGATTTAGAAGCCCCCTCCCTTTTGAGTCCAAAAAATATACAATATTTAATACATGAATATTTTTAATTGTGGCTGTGGGCCCCTACCCTGACCTCAAACTGGTCGCCTCCCCCCCCTTTTTCAAAATTTCTGGATTCAAGCACTGGGCCTCAGCCAGTCAGGAGTTTCCATATTTCGAGATATTTTATTTATATGTCACAGAGACCTACTGTTAGCATAATTATGACATCTTCTACCAAAGATGTATCAGCTACCAAAATCAAAATTCCTCGGCCTTATTGTATAAATGTTATGATATGAGCCAACAGGGAAAAAGAAGCAGCCAGATAATTGGACATGAACAACATAATATAGTACAGTTTGTCTTAAGCCTTTGTGATAAAAAATGGGGTGACATAGCTTGAAAGCAACACAGATTATTTTTAAGTAATACAACTTTATTAAGTACAGCTATTTGTAAGAACCAAGCAGGGGGTGATTCATGACCATTTCAGATCTTTACAAAATTTTAATATGTTGCTTCATGGACCAAGGGAACATCACTGGACAGCATAATTTTTTTGGCCATCCTTTGTTGCCATGGAAACAATGCACCATGTAAACGTACATGGCAACCAAGCAAAAAATTGAAAATATAGTGAATTTAGCTATAATTGAACACAGGAACAAAGCTTTTTTGATGAAGATCCCATAAATAAATCTCTTTTTCCTGAAAAGTACATACAAAATGATTTATGATTACCATAAGGATAAAATTATACAGGTTTTATTTAAGGTACTGAATTTCAATTCATCATAAGGTATTTATTAAAATTCACTTTTTACAATATTTCTTTAAATCCAACATATTTTAGAAGCATATTTAGACAAAGGCCCACATGCTGAAGAAATATGATAACATGGGATAGAAAGGGCACATTCTTAATTTTAATAAAATTAAATAAAACCCATGGGTTTTTTGAAAATATGCTATTACCATGGCAACGAAATATCACAAAAATTCATTTTTCACATTAATATCCATTTTTAGGAGCATAGTAAGAAAAAAATCCCACATGTTAAAGAAATCTGATAACATGGGATAGAAAGCGCACATTCTTAATTTTAATAAAATTAAACTAGATGCTGTCATGAGACAGTAATACCCGCACTAAGGTGTTTGCCTCTAAATACTTACTCCTTCCAGGGGCGGATCCAGGAATTGAAGTTAGGGGGAGGGCGCCAAATTTAGGCAGGAGGTCTGGGGGCCGCCTTAATTGAGTCCCCCAGTGGGTCCAGGGCAAGTCCTGGGGGGGCCAGGGGGCGAAGCCCCCGGAAGCTCATGGATTTTAGAGGTTTTGTAGGGTAAAAATGAGGTCCACCGAGAAGACATTTTAAACATTTTCTCGAAAAAACTGTTTTATGCTAACTTTGACAATTTTAGGGGGGCGCGCGCCGGGTGCGCCCCCCCCCTTAAATCCGCCACTGCCTTCATATTGGACTTTCCAAGGAAAAAGTCAAAATAATTCTATAATTATCTCCGTACATGTATTCGTCAAATTGAGCATAAAATTTTCAGGTGAAAATTATCTATGAGCCTCATAGATGTATTTTGTATACTTAATTCATTACCAGTCTGAAATAAGAGAATTTAATTAATAAAGTAAATTACTTAATTAGATTCTGATAAATATTTTGCCCATAATTTGGAACTTTTTAAGTTTACTTTCTCAACCACATAAAATATTATTTTAGGGAAAAAAAACCCATTGAAAATAAGCCCAATGATTTGTAAATGCCTACCCCCCCCCCCCCCCCACCATCACACACACACACACTCTCTCTCTCTCACACACACATTTTTTTTTTAAAATAGACCTAGATGGCAAAGCTATTTTAAATATCGTTTATTATGATAGTTTGAAATTTGTTCTTGTACTAAACAGTTTTACGTGTGAACATCTTATTGAAAATTTCTACATTCACATTGGGTTTGCGTCACCCATTATCATATTTTTAGATGTCCACTCGGCACACCTCGGCCGATTCATACTTCATCTAATGAAGGCGACGGAATATGAGATTATTTAGCACATGTATGCCGACGATGCAGTGTGGTCAGTTAAAATCATTTGTGTTTTAATTGGATTATATGGATTATATTTCATGAATTCGTTGTCACGACCTATGACATTCGGTAAGTACAAGATTTAGTATAGATTGCATAAAAATAAATAAATACAAATGGTTAGGTTGAAGTTCAAAAAGGGTCGAAGATCATCGCATGCCACAGTCGACAAATTTCACATTGTCAAGTAATATCTCCCGTTGCGGACATTCAGTATATATATACACTATTACAGGCGTAGATCCAGAATTTTTTTTTTCGGAATGGGGGGGGGGGGATGTCACACCTCAGTCAAAAAAAAATCCAGCCCATGATTTCCCTAGAAGCAAATAAAAAATAATAATAAAAACAATGATGGTGGGGTCCCTGTTTTCTAAGGGGGAGGATGTCCAGAGTCATTTTTATTCTCTTCAGTAAATAGTCTTATTTAAATAACTGCAAATTCAAGGGGGGTGTGTGTGTCTGATCTCTCTAGCCACTGACTCCCTGTAACCTGAAATGACAATTGATCTTATGACTCCATATAATAGTAGAAAATTTTTCCATTTGACTATATATACATATTTTGTTTCCTGTGTTTATGTCTGTTTGTCTGTTCACAGAAACTTTAACCTTGCCCATATTTTAGTTTTAAGTGGATCGGGCTATACACATGGCTTCCACATTTCATAGGTAAATTTCTTTTGGCAAAACCTTTTAATGGGTACCACCAATTTTGACCTCTTGATCTCTTGACCTCTTGACCTTGGAGTTTGACCCACTTTTACAAGAAAAATACCTTAAACTTGGCCTAATTTAAGTTTTGAATAGTTGGTGCTAGGACTTTGATGCTTAACATGTGTAATCATTGTGAACTTTCAACAGGTATAAATATCCTTGACCCTAGAGTTGAACCCAATTTAACTTTAACCTTGGCAATGACTTTTGAACAGGTGAGGAAGTACTAGGAATTTCTCTCTTATTTCACATGTGTATTCCTTGTGACAAGACTTTCCCATTGATACCAACAATTTTGACCCTTTGACCTTGAACTTGGAGTTTGACTTACATTTGAGAAACTTCAACCTTTGCCAAAAGCTGCCATAACAGTTGCTGTCACAACAAACAAACAAATTACTAAAAAAACACAGTATACATGTACATATTTTATATTCAACAGATATACTTCTGGAATCAGACATGGTGATATAAATATTTTAAAAATAATTATTATAACAAACAAACAAATTACTAAAAAAACACAGTATACATGTACATATTTTATATTCAACAGATATACTTCTGGTCATATCTCAAGTTCTCCCTTGAATCAGACATGGTGATATAAATATTTTAAAAATAATTATTATAAGAGTTGAAAAGGTTGTGCATATTAAAATATACTAAGCTCTGCAGATGAATTAGACATAACAGTTTAGCTTTATTTTGCTACCCAAAGCACCTTGATTAACTATTTACAAGCATACTGTTTTCTGAAATGTACTGTTTTCTGTCGTCCATCTGTTTGTCTGCAAACTTTTCACATTCTTAACTTCTTAAGAACCACTGAGCCAATTTCAACCAATTTACATGTAAATATGCAGGGGACTTTTTCCAACATAAATCTTCATCTCAAGAACAGCAAGGACATTTATTGTCCCCCATTTTTGCTAAAGGTAGGGGACATTAAATCTCATTTGTTTGTCAGTCTGTCCATCTGTCACAATAAATTTAACCTTGGTCATCATGGTCATATATTTTGAATGAGAAGAGACAGGACTTTTATATTAAACATGTGTATTAGTATTTAATGGGACAATACCATTCTAAATACACTATGATTTTTATTACCCATGACCTTGAAGTTTGACCTACTGTCATAAACAAATTAATTGTTTTAAATTGATCATTTTGAAAGATAAATGAAAGGGCATTCATATTGTACATGCATGTATATTACCTGTGATAAGACCTTTCCAAATGTATCATGACTTTTTGACTCTGTGACCTTGACCTTGAAGTTTAACTTACTTTTCAATAATGTTGTATTTCCTTTTGATTGAGAAGAGATACGACTTTCACATTTCAAGTGTACATTACCCATAACAAGATGTTTCCCAACATGCTATGATTTTTTACGCCTTGACCTTGATGTTTTACCAAAATTTCAAAAGAGTGAACTCTCCCAAAAGAGGATTAGGCCACTGTGTAAAATGAAATAGGAGTATAGGGAAGACAGGGCTTTTTGTATAAAAAACGTCATTTTTCCACCCCTATTTGACACCCCAGGGCAAAATCAAAATTCCAAAACCTTACTACACATTTACATGACCCCATCATCCATCTCCCAAAAGATGATTAGGCTGCTGAATAAAATGTAAGAGGAGTTCAGGGAAGATGGGGCTTTTTGCATAAAAAACGTCATTTTTCGACCCCCAATTGACCCCCCGGGGCAAAATCAAAATTTAGAAACCTTACTACACATCTACATGACCCCACAAACCAACTCCCAAAAGATGATTAGGCTGCTGAATAAAATGTAAGAGGAGTTCAGGGAGAACAGGGCTTTTTGCATAAAAAACGTCATTTTTCGACCCCCATTTGATCCCCCGGGGCAAAATCAAAATTCCGAAACCTTACTGCACATCTACTTGACACCACCAACCATCTCTCAAAAGATGATTAGGCTGCTGAGTAAGATGTAGAAGGAGTTCAGGGAAGACGGGGCTTTTAGCATAAAAAACGTCATTTTTTGACGCGCATTTGATCCCCCGGGGCAAAATCTAAATTTTGAACCCTTACTGCACATCTACATGACCCAACCAACCATCTCCCAAAAGATGATTTGGCTGCTGAGTTGAATGTAAGAGGAGTTTAGGGAAGAAGGAGCTTTTTGCATAAAAAACGTCATTTTTCGACACCCATTTGACCCCCCCGGAAAAAATTAAATTTCCAAAACCTTACTGCACATCTACATGACACCACCAACCATCTCCCAAAAGATGATTAGGCTGCTGAATAAAATGTAAGAGGAGTTCAGGGAAGATGGGGCTTTTTGCATAAAAAACATCATTTTTCGACCCCCATTTGACCCCCCGGGGTAAAATCAAAATTCCGAAACCTTACTGCACATCTACATGACACCACCAACCATCTCTCAAAAGATGATTAGGCTGCTGAATAAAATGTAAGAGGAGTTCAGGGAAGAAGGGGCTTTTTGCATAAAAAACGTCATTTTTCGACCCCCATTTAACCCCCCGGGGCAAAATCTAAATTCCGAAACCTTACTGCACATCTACATGACGCCACCAACCATCTCTCAAAAGATGATTAGGCTCCTGAATAAAATGTAAGAGGAGTTCAGGGAAGACGGGGCTTTTAGCATAAAAAAACGTCATTTTTCGACCCCCATTTGACCCCCCGGGGCAAAATCAAAATTCCGAAACCTTACTGCACATCTACAGGACACCACCAACCATCTCTCAAAAGATGATTAGGCTGCTGAATAAAATGTAAGAGGAGTTCAGGGAAGACGGGGCTTTTTGCATAAAAAACGTCATTTTTCGACCCCATTTGATCCCCCGGGGCAAAATCAAAATTCCGAAACCTTACTGCACATCTACATGACACCACCAACCATCTCTCAAAAGATGATTAGGCTGCTGAGTAAAATGTAGAAGGAGTTCAGGGAAGACGGGGCTTTTAGCATAAAAAATGTCATTTTTCGACCCCCATTTGATACCCCGGGGCAAAATCAAAATTCCGAAACCTTACTGCACATCTACATGACACCACCAACCATCTCCCAAAAGATGATTAAGCTACTGTGAAAAATGTAGGAGGAGTTCAGGGAAGAAAAGTGTGACAGACGGACGGACGGACGGACGGACATGAGTAACAACAATATACCCGAACTTTCTTTAGAAAGTGCGGGTATAATAAAACCCATGGGTTTTTAAATAATAATCTGTAATCATGGCAACAAAATATCACAAAAATTCATTTTTCACGAAAATACCAAAATACATCATTTTCAGAGTATGTTGTGGAAAAAATACCATAAGCACAAAAATTTTGATAATATAAGAAAGAAAGTGTTCTCCTAGACCTTGCAAATATTAGATAAAACCAGTGGATTTCTCTTTAATTTTTGTTACCATGGTAACAAATTATTCTGGAAATGCTTTTTAAATAAATTGTCTTTACAAATCTCCATAAAATACAAAAATAAAATAATTATTGACTTACATACATGTGTTTTTTTTGACAGTTTATCGTAAATGCATGAAAATATATATTTTAAATATTCTTATGTGATTTGTATCTGGTTACCATTTCAACATCTCAATAAATATTGTATTTGCCAATACAATTTAGCCCATTGTATTTGCTTAGATACAATTTAGCCAATGTTTTATTAGCTTGTATGAAGAAAACTGTATGAGTGGTCATTTGCTAAAATATTAAAAGACACAATTTTTTCTGTACCTTACTTTTTTAATACCAAATATTTGGTTTCTATGATAACTGTAATTAAGCATCCATGAGACATGATGTATATATTTGTATTTTTTAAAGCAATTTTTTAAAAAATCATCTGTAAATGTACTTTATGCTAAATTGTATAGATAAAAAAAAATAATTACATCTATCAACTGGAGGGTGAAAACACACATCAGATTTGTAAAATACTGTAAACCAACTATTATTCGTGCCATCTTTTATTTGTGATTCCTCAATTTGAAATCGATCCCTGACAATTAATTTACGCAACTGAGGAAACATACGCTATATTAAAATACAAAGCTTAATGAATGTTTCGCGGCGATTAATTTTTGCGAGTTAAAGTAAGTCACGAAACTCGCAAATATTTATCGCTTGTAAATTAAAGTTGGTTTACAGTAAAGAAAATCAGCAGAAACTTATTAAAACTAGAGGTACTGTGAGCAATGAGCTCACTAAATGATACCCCCGCCTCCCATAATGTCCATTTTTTGCTATTGTTTTACGGTAATGTGTAAAGAGGAATAACTCGTCTTATCAAATGTTATCCAGAAGGTTCTATATTTGACGTCATAGGATATAAATATAGAATATAATGGCAATGTCCATGTTTTGCTATGGAAACCTAAAATACGTGTCGAATAAAAAAGTAAAATAGGAGGTGCACAATGGCAATATGTAATAAAGATTCTGTGAAAGTTTCATTAAATTTCACTCAGTAGTATAAGAGGAGTTGCGGATAAGAGATAAAGCGTAACAGACGGAAGGACGGACGTACAGACGGACGGACGGAAATACCGATTACTATATACCCTCCCACTTTTCAAGCGGGGGTATACAAAATATCAAGTTTACATAATAAAGTGTATAAAATGTCAAAAAATTACATGCTCTTGACTATCATAACATGTGTACCCGGTAGGTAGGCAAACTAAAATTCCAAATTTCATGTTGACAGGGTATAATGTTCAATATCCTTTGGTGTCTCCTCAGGTCTTGGTTTCCATAAAACCCCAAAGTTACATTTGGAGGAGTTTAAAATCAATATCCTTTGTTTCTGGTCTGGATTTCTTTTAAGAGAGTTTTAAACTGACAGTGTCTTTATTAAATTTTTTGGCCATCATTTAGAAATGTGCTGCTGAGATTATCTGTATCAACTGTCAGATGTATAAGTATGCGTCCTGGTTGCTAAATAGGTGCTCCAGCTAGATTCCTCTGACATAGTGCATGTGGTTAATTCATCTCTCTGGAAAAATATAATTTAAAATTTGAACTCTGTTAATGAAAAGCGATGAGCTCACTAAATGCATTCTGGTGAAAAAGTCTATGTTTTCCTGTGGCCGGGAAACCCAAAATATGTGTCAGATCAAAAAGTAAAATAGGAGGTGCAAATTTAAAGATTCTGTGAAAGTTTCATCAAATTTCATTCAGTGGTATGAGAGGAGTTGCGGATAAGAGATGG
This sequence comes from Saccostrea cuccullata, assembly GCF_032062105.1. Taxonomy (NCBI): domain Eukaryota; kingdom Metazoa; phylum Mollusca; class Bivalvia; order Ostreida; family Ostreidae; genus Saccostrea; species Saccostrea cuccullata. The sequence goes on along the minus strand of NW_026927178.1, from coordinate 7,642 downwards.
GTACCTCAAAGCGTAACAGACGGACGGACGGACGGACAGACGGACGTTGCATTCCATAAAGCAATTTTTTTCTTGTTGCTGTTGAAGGAAGGGAGTGGCTAAAATTAAAGTTTGTTTTCTCTATGATCAGGATCATGCAATACAAGAAGCCCATGGTCCACAACACTCACCAGAATAATTGACCATCCTGTTCTACACCAGATTTTCCTGCTTATAATACCTTTTGTGGTTTATGCCTACCCTTGGGGGGGGGGGGTGGAGGGGGGATGATTTAAACAATTTAGAATCTACACTTAACCCCTGGATGCCTCAACATAAGTTTCAGCTTTTCTGACCTAGTGGTTCCCTATTTTTCTCTTTTCTTGGTTATCACCCCTTGTAAGGGGGCTTAGCCCTGCCAAGTTTGGTAAAAATTTGCCCTGTGGTTCTTGAGAAAAATCTCACCTCTATTATTCTTCTCTAAATTTTCAATTGATGTAACCCCTTCTTTAACCCTCACCTCATCCTAGCCTCAAGTAGTTAGGTTATTTGATTGTGAATACTAGTATCATACTATGAATATTACAGCCTTACTCATCTGAAAAGGATTTTTGTCCCCCGCTTGAAAAGTGGGGGATATTAATTTGGGTTTGTCCGTCCGTCCGTCCGTCTTTCTATTGATTTTGAGGTTAAAGGGTCAAAGTTCAAGGTCGTAAATTTATACATTCTGTCTGTGTGTAACACTATCATTTCCGGGCGATATTTCAAGAAGATTTTGAGCTTATGCAATGTAATTTTATACTCTCAGCCCTCTCAAAGTGCCCGCCCCGTTTGTTTTAATAGTATTTATAGTATTACATGTCGCTATTTTTAGCACAGGGGCCTGAGGAGAGTTATTGCGTATAAAACAGGTTCTCGGCAGACTTTATGTTCTTATTACATCTATTAGAACTGTTTAATAAAGGCTATAAATCAAACACCATGGATTGTGTAAAATTTTGACAATACCGAACATGAATACATACATGTATGTGACTTCACTTCTGCATATACTTCACTTCATGCAAAGCGATTCCGTGGTCTAGTGGTATGTTTCTCGCTTCCAGTGTGAGAGGTCCCAAGTTCAAGTCCCGGACGGACCCCCTTTTTTTTTTTTTAGAAATACTTTTGTTTACTAAATAATAGTATTCAGCACGCGAAATGAAAAATTTATGAGGTCTGGCTTGTACAAACTCATAAAATCATCATTACAGTGTGATAAATATTCCATATAAAAAGAATCTTCTATACACATAATAAAGAATAAGCAATTAAATCTTTATATCCATAATGGTATATTTTATTTGCTTCAGTATACATGCATGTATACATTTAATAATTCTACAAATTCAGTGAGGGGGAGCCGACTCTCCCCCTCCCTCCCCCCGAACTGCGCATGTTTAACTTTTTCCTTTAGCGGGGGACACAAATTCTCTGAATTAGCTTGTTTTTTTTTTAAATTTCTAAACATATGCTGCATTTCGGAAATTTAAATTTCTATTTAATGCTGATCTTAGTTTCCAATATTTAAAGAAGCATTTGTGTGGATTGAACAAAATAATGAAGATGACACTGTGTTACATGTACAATAATACCAGTATATCTTTTATTCCTATTAGGCTTCAATATAACTACAGTAAAACTAAATGTTTAGTGCAAACGCAGTTACATGGATATTGTGAATTCACTGATATAGTGAAGTGTTCTTGGATCCCCAACTATATAAATTTTACGGATTTGAAATATGGATATAACGATTTACGGATATAGAGAAGTACTTTTACAGGTCCCAGCGAGTTTTTTATAACCGAGTTTTACTGTACAAAAATGTGAAGATAAATGATTTAACAAGAGACCCAGGGCCACATCACTCACCTGGCTTAGATAAAAATAAAAATAAATCAGCTTTGTATTGAAAAGCTTAAAAGCATATGTGGTTCTGACCTCCCCCTGTAAGAGAGAGAGAGTAGGGTGGGGGGTTATCATTTGAACATAATTGAATCTACACTAAGGATGCTTACGGGGTACTTATTTTTGACTAACTGTGAGTTTTTCCATACAAGTTTGAACTTTCATTGAGCCCCACCCTATACCTAGGGGTCATGATTTGAACAAATCTACACTACGAGAAAATGCTTCCACATGGATATATAATTTACTGGCTTTTCTGTTCTTTAGAAGAATATTTTCAAAGGATTTTTCCTCTATATTATGTAAAACTTCGATTGGCCTTTGTGGTTCCACTCTATCCCCGGGGTCATGATTTGATCAAACTTGAATCTACACCACCTGAAGATGCTTTCATATAAATATTACCAATCAAGGCTTTCCTGTATGCGAGAAGAAGATGTTTTAATATTTTTCCTATATTATCCTATGTTTAACTTTGATCATCGGTTGTGGCCCCGTCCTACACCTGAAGTTCATAATTTGAAGAAATTTGAATCTAAACTACCCGACAATGGTTACACATAAGTTTAACCTTTCCCGGGTCATTGGTTCTTAGGAAGATATATCAGTAATGCCATTAATTTTGTAATTCTCTCCCCTTGAAGAATGACAATGACAGACAAAGAAAAAATTCGATCAGAAAAGCTCACTTGAGCCTTCGACTCAGGTGAGCTAAAAATTTCAGAGAATTAAGATCAGAAGAAATACCTGTTTCAAAGTCTCTGAATGGCAGTGTTCACTATAATTCAACCAACCCTTGGTCAGAAGCTCCTTGATTGCTAAACGAAAAGGAATGTTCTTCATTATAATAAGAAAAACTGCAAGTTGTCAACACAAAATACCAAATTATCTATAGTACTGATACATGAATAATATAAGGTATAAGTAGCACTAACGTTAGTTGAATTCATAATCTTTTCTTGGTGAAGGTGGTCCTCAAATTTTAAGTTTACATTACCTCAGCTGTGCAGGTGTTGTCAAAGGGGATTTTGAAATTCAGAACAAGACTCAGATTGCATCTGAAATAATAACAAATAATGAAATTCATCATACGACAAGAGAATACATACATTTAAATAACAATTTAGCATTTGAATTAATGATAATTAAATATTTTGTTTACCTTTCCCCCTCCCCCATGTACTTGTAATATCATCACAAACTCATACTATTAGTTATAAATTGAAAAAGAGTGATAGTTTTGTATGATCAAATTTTATTTGTTAAGTAAATTTAGACCTAAATTAGATAAAAACATTGGCAGAAACCCATGCATATTGTATGTGCTCTCATATTCATAAATCTCCCTCTCTTTGATTGTAGGAATATTTGGGATCCCCCCCCCCCCCGTTTGGACAGGGTTTTTTCTAGGCTTTCAGATTTTTTGGTGCTCCCCCCGTTTCAACTGATTAAACTGTAACCTGGCCAGTTTTTTATTGGTTATTTTACTTGTCAAATTTTGTTGTAGAAATCCCCACTTTTTTATAATTCAAATAAAGGGAAATGCACTTGAAGAATATCATACACATATAAGTTGGGTTTAGAGTTGGAAAAGACACACTTTTACATTTTGATGAAATGAATAAGAAAAATAGAAATTATGCTTTTGCCAAACATCTGGGTTTTTTTTCAGGGCTTAATTAAATATTCTTGATTTTAATAAGGACCTATTCCCAAATAGTGTTTGAAATAACAGTGTGCTTGACCGCCCGAGACTCACAAATTTTGCTGTGGGCTTACAAATTTGCACATGTCGACGGCCAGCTGAACTTGTTTATAAAGTTATCATTAATTAAAATTTATTAATTTGATAAATCGCTTCCAAATCAACTAATGTTATGACGGGCGGATACAGGATTTGTGATTGGGAGGGAATAACTTCGTTCAGGCAAGGGGTCTAGGTAATTATGTACCAAAGTATGACACTATTAATGCTAGTCATATCATAGTTTGGGTGAAGGAGTCCAGGGGGCGAAACCCCCGGAAGCTCCTGGGTTCTCGTGTATTTAAGAGTAAAACTAGGCAAAAAATAGTGGTATTGTACCAAAATAGTTTCAAAAATCAATTTTACAAAATACAATTATTTTCTCAGGCTGGTAAATTTTTAGCAGGACTGATGACTTTTACTAGCAGTAAGCCCTGTATGTTTATGGAAAGCCAACGGGTTCAAAATTCCAACTCTGTAATTCTTAAAATGTACACATGTAAACCTGAATTTGTAAATTGTAAATCATAATTTCGTAATTTGTTAATTGTTCTCTCACAATTTGTATACTGTAAATTAACCAAGATAACTTTAATAGTGTAAAATTTAAATGTATGTTATGTCAATGATGACGTGTAATTCGTAGACTTGAGATTTGTCAACTTGTAAAATGTACTTTCGTGATTTGTGAATTATGCAAGGTTGCATATTAAGACGAAAGAGGGCGGCATGTTATTTCGCCTTAAAGCTAAAAAAGAACCTTAACCAACTAATTTTGTTTAGTGCATGCATATTATGCCTTCAAACGGTACAGAAAAACCCGGAGAATTCCTTGATTTAAACACACAAAGCTTTGCACTTTGGATATACAGAGGGCAGGCGTGGATCTCGGATTTTTTTCCAAAGGGTGTGGGGGTGGGGGTCCTCCCCAGTAAAAAAAAATCAAAACCAGAAATGCTTCGAAAAGAAAAAAAATAATATTTCGTGTTTGTTGGTGGTTGTGGTTTGTGTGTGTATGTTAGGGGGGGGGGGGGTCCAAAGTTATTTTCTATTCTGCCTCAGTATATACATTAAAAACTCTGGACGTTGTGGTTTGTGTGTGTATGTTTGGGGGGGGGGGGGGGGTCCAAAGTTATTTTCTATTCTGCCTCAGTATATACATTAAAAACTCTGGACATTCCGCAGGCGAGGGGTGGGGGGGGTCCGCACGCCCAACCCCCTCTATATCTGTGCATGGAGAGGTGCTGGGGGAATAGAACATGAAAGCTTTTTTTCAGATTGATAAAGTAGCGTTAAGACCAGGCACGTAGTATCGGAGCACCCCCACCCGTATTTCCCGTCCCCCCCCCCCCCCCAACATAATGTTTTAAGTACCAAAACACATCAAAATTATGGATCGAAAAATTGTCTTGTGAATAAATAAGAACCATAACCCCCTCCCCCCACCACCACTCCCGGATTTCTGATAAATTGTCAATTATTTTTCTGGGTGCCCCTTTCAAAAACGATGCTACATACAGGAAGACTAGATTATTTTCCCATGTTCTGTTTTCGTGTGATCGTTGGGGCCAAGGCAAGCCTTTTTTTTTTAATTTCATTTTGTCTGAATAGGGATGCATGGAATAAATTATACTGGGATGTGTTTAGCTCTATAGAATCATCTGATTAATGGATACAAACTCAGTGAGGGGTGCAATGAGGAGGACCCCCCCTCTCTCTCTGTCGTATGTTAGCCTTAATTCTGACGAAATATAAAAAAATATATTAATGATTATTTATAAACGCAAAAATAGTCATCTCTTTCGAAGAAAAAACTATTTAACACACAATCACTTTTAATAATAATTTTTAATTTAATTTTTCCGTATATACAAACTATAATGTGTACATGTACTTTACAAAGAAATGAATTCGTCTTTCAATACATTGTCGAGTTCCAGAATTTTTTCTAAATGAGGGGAGGGAGATCATGTCCACTAAAAAAAGTCATCCAAACGCGCAAAATACCTCAATTTTCGTGAGTTTGTGTATGTGTGTGCTGTGTTTGGGGGGTGGGGGTTAATTTCTCGTTGGTAAACTGTTTCAGATATTTATATGACCCTTCTATTGATTTACGAGAGGTCTTTAACTCCTGAAAGAGGTTCAAGGTTAATTCTCGTTTGTTTTACTCAATTTACTGTATAAGATTTCTAACTGAAAATCCGAGGGATCCAGACCTCCCCTCCTGCCAGTAACACAACAGAAAAGGCTAGCTTTAAAAATGTCAAAATAGAAAATTATTCAGGATTGTTGGAAGTTTTTACTAGAGTATACCCCTGCTAATATACTAGTATTATTATTTACAAACAGTCTTAAGGACAGACATTTCATCAGCCTATCTTTTTATTTTTTATGGTAGTACGAACTGGGGAAATGATTAAATTGTTAAGCAACGAATTCACTTGCCACCCTTATAGCGCCCCCTTCGTCTTAATAGGCGTTAGTATAATGCAGCCTTGCATAGTTTACAAATCACGAAAGTACAATTTACATTTCACAAATTGAAAAAAGTCTATGAATTGCACGTGATCATTGATTTAACTTGCATTTACATTTTACACTTTTCAAGTTATGTTGGATAATTTACAATTAACAAATTGTGTTTACAATTTACAAATTGTGTTTACAATTTACAAATTGTGAGAGAACAATTAACAAATTATGAAATTTACATTTTTCAAGTTATGTTGGATAATTTACAATTTACAAATTGTGTTTACAATTTACAAATTGTGAGAGAACAATTAACAAATTATGAAATTATGATTTACAATTTACAAATTATTACATTTTAAGAATTACGGAGTTGGAATTTTGAACCCGTTGGCTTTCCATATATGTTTGCCATCAATTTTTCTTGACTTTCCCCTAAATTTTCAATTTGAAAAAAAAATAGTCAATAGTGTCTTTGTTTAGACATTAGTCCAAATTATGCATTCAATACCTGATCTAAATATGACATCCATAGAGGCGCCGATACATAGAAAAAATATGCTCCATCCAATCTCTGCTGTGGCTTTCATGCTTCTTGCTATGACTTCATGTATGCTGAGGTCGTCGTTGAGAACTTCTTCCAGTCGACTGTGTATATCATACAGATCACTACTAAGGGAGTATCGATGGAAAGGAGAGATACTCATCATACTGTAATCCCCAGCTAGTGTTCAAATTCCAGTACAAAATCAATTTTTCCCCCCAAAATTAACTGAATTTAGGTGGTTTTTGATGTTATTGTTAAACAAGTTAGCCTTTTCAAAACACTCAAATTCTGTTCTCATTTAGAAAATGAAATTTTGTTTTTGTCAGATAAAATTAAGCAAATTGCAGGCAGTTATTTTTTTTTCTATCGTAGGCTTAAATTTATCTAATTAGAATTTATTCTTACATGTCCCTTAGATGTATGAAAACCAACAAAACTTCAAAAATGAAATTCGAAGATGAAATCATACATGTTTCTTAATCCTCGCCTTCTGAACTGAAGAGTAAAATACACTCTTTCCAACTCCTTTTACTGAAGAGTGCCAAGGGAGATAACTAGAATTTCATGTTTTTACATAATTTAACATCACAATATATTTTCGTAATTAAAATAACCCATGGGTTTTTTAATTATTTTTTACCCTTTGATACAAGATGTTCAAAATTTTATAATTCACATTCAAGGAGAGTGCTGGCCTTCTTCAAAAAATCACTTGCACGCACAGACACCTTTCAATGGATATTGTTGACTGTTTCAGTACAATTTGGTATACTGTATATTGAATTCATTTTTTAATCAACTATGCGTGAAATTCATTTATAACTGTGATTAAGTATTTATTTTGATGTATCTCAATGTAATTATGATAGTTTTGGAAAAATCTATCACTATCATGAATCACTTATTTTCATTTCTGCCTGGTTCTTATAAATAGCTATACTTAACATGCA
>NW_026927177.1:0-28677 GCF_032062105.1 Saccostrea cuccullata | reverse complement strand
CACATAATTGCAATATATTTTTTTAATGCAGTAATGAAGAAAAATTAAATGAAAAAAAAAATGTTACAATGGAATTACAATGTATTACAGTATTAGTATTGATATTTCATTTGGTTGCACCTCCGTTTCATTCATTAAGAAACATGATGAGCAATTATATTTCACTGCAAATTTTTTAAAGTAAATTGTGAACATCTCTAGATCCATAAAGTATTTTTGAATTGGCACCTTCTCTGAAAAACCCAGCGGGGGGTATTTGTCCCTATTGGACAGTTCTAGTTAAGTTTAGTTACGATTGATAAAAGTTTAAGTAGTTTGTAGTGGATCAATATTTTATCAATCGAAGATTCAATCGACGAGTAATAAAGATAAAGAGAACATCGTAAACCAATATTATCAAAGATAAAGAGAAGATAGAAAGAAAAGCGGAGAGAATTAAGAGAACTGTCAAACTATAAATCGCCAGAACTTTACTGTTGAATTAAACCGGCTTAACCCAGCAGGCACACAACATTGAATAAACTTTGAGTCAACGTTGTTCTTCTATGTTGATTCAACATTGATTTTATGTTAGATTTTGAAAATTTGTATCAACGTTGAAGTCAGAATATTGAATCAACATTGATAATCAACGTTGATTAAATGTTGAAAAAAGGGCACACAAAATTGAATAAACTTTGAATCAACGTTGTTTCCTATGTTGATTCAATATTGATTTTATGTTAGATTTTGAAAATTTGTATCAACGTTAGTCAGAATATTGAATCAACATTGATAATCAACGTTGATTAAATGTTGAAAAAAGGGCACACAAAATTGAATAAACTTTGAATCAACGTTGTTTCCTATGTTGATTCAATATTGATTTTATGTTAGATTTTGAAAATTTGTATCAACGTTGAATTGTTAACATTGAATCAACATTGATAATCAACGTTGATTGTATGTTGAAAACAGTTGATTCAACATTTATTCAATTAATTATTTTGGAAATGGGGGGGGGGGGGGTCATATAGTAATAATATGGAATTATTGATAATATTGTATATGTACCATGTAAGGATAAAAGAAAGCCCAAACATACATTTAAATTGGTTTAATCTAATCTGTTATCAAAATCTTCATGAAATATTTATTTTATCATTAAGAAGAGGCCCATGGGCTCAGATAAGCTACATGTATAAATGAAAGTTCCATCATTAAGAGTCGGCATAATGTCATTTTCTACGGCCACAATCCTTTCTCCGGGGCCCATTTGAGATAATTTTCCAAAGCTTCCACAACCTGTTTTTCCGTTGTATTGTATATGCTCATCATGACTTCTAAAAAAACATGAAATATAAAACCCCAAAAATAAATGAATTTCTATTAATTCATTACAGCAAAAAGATGAAAGGATTTTTCAATAAAACAACCAAGAAATTGTGTATACATTGTTTAAATCCAATATGATCACCTAATTACCTTTGATCAATTTGAAGAAATTAGTAGATCCAAAGGCATGTTTTCTTTCCCGAGATATTCATATAAATTATCAGATTATAAGACATAACTTTGTTCGTCATACATCTGTGACTAATTCAACTTTCCAAATTAAAAAATGCAAGTTGCATTCATAAATTCATTTAAAATCCTCAAACTTACCGCATTAATTCGTTAATCTTCCCTTTTTAGATAGTCTCTGGATACACATGTGCTCCTCTGTTTACCCGAAGAGATGTCAAATTAGTTCGAACAAAAAATGATCGCATTATTAGATAAGACATACGCTTACTGTTTCGAATACGCATTGTAAAAACATGATGCATAATCTTGTACGTAAATCGTGTATATTGTCATCGCGGTAAAACGTGTAATGCTGAATAATTGCACAAAATATTAAACTGGCAAAAAAAAAAAAAAAAAAAAAAAAAAAAAAACAAGTCGGACAGGCACGGATCCAGTTAAAATCTTTTTTTTATTGGGTAGAAGGGTTCACCCAAGTAAAATAAAAATCTAAACCAGACATGCACAAAGGACAAGATAGGGTAACAGCCGATTTTTTTTATATAAAAATCAGAACACTGAAAAAACTGTGATAGTTTGTAGTTAAGAAGTTAAAATGATGCTTACTTTAAGACAAGCACTAATTTTGATTCAAAGGCTACATGGAAGCCGCTAAAGGGTTCAGAAATAGGACATTTTCCCGAATTTCCTCAATTCTGGTGGATTTTCATCATATTTTGGGTGCATTTCTCTTCGAAAAACATAGAGCACACGCTTGCCTATCTGAGATTTTTACATATATACTGCATCTGATATCAGAGTATAAAATATATAAATTTGGTAGATAGACAAGCGTGTGCTCTATGTTTTCCGAAAGAAAATGTGCTGTAAAATTAGTGAAAATTCGCAAAAAAATGAGAAATTTCGAAAATTGACCTATTTCCTGACCTCACTGCGACCTCTGTGCATTCTTAATCTTAAAACCAGTACTCATTTTGTGGCAGGGGTGAAAACAGGTTTTCATGAATAAACTGTTGGATCATTCTGAAAGACACCCAAAATCAGGGGCCAAAAACTAGTCTTACCCTATCTTGTCCTTTGTTGACAAGCAAAATTTAGATAAATATAAGAGGCAGTACAATCGTAGTGGCAGGACAAGAAGAAATTTACTTACGGGAGACTTTGAGTGACTCTGAGTGAATCAATTTATATTATTATATGATTTAATAATTACCATCTCTCTGATTGGCTGAGATCCAACTATGTTAGGAAAAAATTACGTTGTATTGACCTGTACGTAACGTTCCAGGTCAATACAAGAATTTACTTCCTCTACATTGATCTAAAAATAGATTTGGGAATTCCAAATTGATATAAATTGTATTAGAAAGCTATTTAAACGACTATGATTTTTATTTTCATGTGGACAAAACATAAGCGAATAAAGATTTTAGGTGAGGGTGGTAGGAGGGGATGCAGGGACCCCCCTCCAACACTTTTACTGGAAAAACATTTTTTTTTACTTTTTGCTGTCAGTTTTCCCTGATAATACTCCTACCTTTCGAAATCTATCCTACAAAAAAACTGACATTATATATTTCTTTTATGGCTACTAAAATTGATTTTTCAAGAAAAAAATTGACACGACTGTTAAGGTTATGAAAATCTAATTCTGCTACTCTCTTGTATTTGGCTAGGACTTAATAAAATGCAAACAAGTAATGAGCTGTATCATTTTATCAGTGAATCATACAATGAAACAATCATTGCTGTTTTGAGGACAAAACAATGATTTAGCCATCTTCGAAGTACATATTCATATTCATTTCAATGCCTTGCCTGTCTAATATACATACCTTTACTGTGTCACATGTCCTAAAGGGCCTGTTGAACACCAGGCACCCATGGTCCTCCTTGTAACGGAAGTGATGAGAAGCAATGGGAGGTAATATATAATACAAAGTCTTTCTGTCAATTTTTTTTGTTCGCTTCTGATAGGCTGATCCATTTCTGAAATAACGTGCTTTTTGGGGCCCTACAAACTTTCTTAATGATGCATGCTAGAAACTGCAATTATTGTGACATATTTGCCTTTGGAGAGTGGAGGGTGAGGGGTTATGTCCTAGCTGAGCAAGCTTCCTTCACCTCCTTTTCATTTCTATGCTTGTGTTAAAGATAAATATGTATATTTGTCACCAATTTATTACAAAACATGCAAGAATGCAGGGCATTCATGTTTTGAATTGCTTGAATTCTGTTCATATTTCTTCGAATAAATCTGTATTTTTCTCATCCAAAATATATTTGTTTGTAAATTTGAAAATTGAAAATGTGGAAAATCTGTCACCAATTGAGCAAGTCTGGGATATTCTTGGTTGTCGTTTAAGGGGTCCCAACCTTCTGATATAAATTTCACTTAAAAAAAAATAAATTTTGTGATATTGATTTTCATAAACTAGCATAACATTAAAGCCACATGGAAAAAAGTTTGCATTATTATAGCGCTGGTTATTTTTTTTCAGAAATGATATTTATGTTAGATCATGATATGAAGAAATTGAACACAGGGAACAAAAAAATGGATATGGAAATAACAAACATTACTCATCTCAACGTCCATGAAACAATATACAAAATAAGAGCAGAGCAAACACGGACCTCCGAAACATCAGAGGTGGGATCAGGTGCCATTACATTTCCTGGTAGACCGGCGCAGCTGCCTAGGCTAAAAGACGGGTGGACGAAGAGGTTGCCTGACTGGGTTTTCATCATTCATCCGTCGTCCACGTAGTTTTCCCCAAAAGTAGAATATTTAAAAAAAAAATACCTGTTTTAAAATCCCTCATAATCGCAGCATCAAACCAAGTAAAGGATTGGGACTCGATGCCAATTCTTGGTTGTTTAAACTTTCTTCGAATGGCACAAGTAATGACATAGGAGGACGAAAGAAACAAAAGAGTTGTCACACCAATGCATTATCCATATATTCATGGTTTGTCTAAAAATACGAAAGAAAGAAATATAAAAAATTAAATGCTAGTTATTCCTGGAAGAGAAATTTAGAATGTAATTAATTACAAATTGAGCATATTTTACTTCAATGATATAAAATAATAACTGAATGTGATTGCAATTGATTCAACCGTCCTTGTAATGTTCTGGGAGGATGGTCGAAGGTCTCTGAGGTCCAGGTGGTGTGATGTTTGTTTTGAAAAATTAGGGTTAATTGAAATAATTCTTTTGAGAAAAATCTCAGAAAATCTTTGAAATAAAAAAAAAATCCTCGAAAATTGAGTCTTTTATAAAAAGGAAGGAAAAAAATCGAAATATATATACCTGTCATTTCACTCCATCGATTTGTATGGTTGTTTACGAGTTTCTTTCGATTTCAGTGCATTTCACAATTGAGTGGTGGACAATGAATCTTTCGAGATGTTCAAACTTCATCAAATTGAGTTATCCGCCTAGTTTACCGATGATGGCAATCATAATGCATTCGATGAGAAAAAAAAAATAATTTATGATGAACGAAGTGAAAAAAAGAAGGAAATCTTTTGAAGTTGAAATGAAAAAAAGCTAAAAGTATGGAGATATGCATAGTAAATGGAGTCTTCCGCTATGCGGAGTAATAGTTCATACTATAAATGAACAAAAAGAAAATTCAACTGCCCTTGTGAAAGATTGACTATTATTACAGGTTTTTGTTATAGTATCTGCACTAACGATTGAACGCAATAATTAACTTTAAATCACAGAACCATTTGCTTCACTATTCCCCAATTAAAACACATGGTTTTGACCATTGCCTGAGGAGATGTACGTTTCTACAGAGAAAGCTGTTGTAAAACCTGTGGGGAGGGTAATTAAGGGAGCTGCTGAAGGATTGAGTGATGAAGCTGCACTCGGGATGGGTGCTGGAAATGACGGAACTGATGCAGAAGGAGTTGATGAAGCTGCAGTCGAATCGGGTGCTGGAATTGACTGGACTGATGCAGGACCTTCGAAGGGTACATGTACATGGTGCATTGTAATAGTTGATGGAGCTGATGCAGGACTTTGAAAGGGTACATGGTGCATTGTTATAGGGTAAATAGGTGACGAAGCTGCTGGAGGACTTGGTACGGGAACTGGGTGAGGAATTGATGAAGATGCTGTTGGGATGGGTGCTTGAATTGTAGGGGAACTAACTGATGGAGCACTGGTTGCATTGGCCATTTTATGCCTAAATGCATAAGAAGTTGACCTTGAGTATTTTTCCCTTTGCCATTGCAACTAGTGCCCCATATGAGTCCGTAACATTATGAATCAGTACCCTTTTGTTTGAGCTGAAAAGGTTTTTTTTTAAATCAGCACATTGATGGAATTTAATTGTCAAAACTTTAAGCATGATTTTGATTGGATGCGAGTGGGAAGCGGTATTAACAAGTTTTGAAATTTTGTTTTTCTTATTTTGCTGTCGGATCGTTTTGAATTTGGTTTGCCAGATAGGGTCCGAGTGCTCGACAGCTTTTAATTTCTGATACAAATGTTCCTTACTTTGCTATGTAAGATCCTGGAACAGTAGAACACATGGATAAAAGTATTAGAGGATATAGTGCTCTCCCCTGAAGAAGATGAGAGAGCTGGGAGTTTGATTTGGAACAGGGGAGGAGCTTGCAGTTGGACGTTTCATAGATGCTGTGGCAGGAGAAGATGTAGAGCAATGAGGAGGAGGAAAAGAGGGAGATGTAGGGCAAGGAAAAGGAGAAAATGCAGTGACAGGAGGAGGTGAAAACATGACAAGATGGAACATAATGGCCGTGCTGTGGGTAGCAGCGGCCAATCTTCATCCTTGCTGATGGTCAGGGTAGATGTCTTGGCAGTAGGTGATGAAAGGAGAGCAGTCCTATATAGTAGATGGAGGAGATGCTGGTGGTGAGGCTGAGACTACTGGAGGTGGGGAGACGTCTACATGGTGATTGGCCCTCTCGATGTTTTGTGATGGTACCCTGCCGGCTGCGGTGAAGCCCATCTTTGCTGAGTAGTTGTCATTCAATTTCCCAATGCTTCAAGAACGTAGTGTGGCCAGCATAATGCAGTTGATGGAGTTTTGTAGACAGGCTGGCTGGCCCTCGAGTTGAAGTCCATGAGGAAAGCAGGTATCGGCAGGCCCGTGGAAAATCGTTCTCTGCTCTTGGTAGCACACCGGACAGGAGGATATAGGCAGACGGGTTGGTGAGGGCCTAGAACTCCCTCAGCATGGTTCACACGGAAATCGGTTAAGTGACTTCTGCCAATATTTTAGTCAAGTCAGTCATTAGAAATGAGGGGAAAACATTATTTTTAATCCTATACACAGAAGACGAAATCAGTGACATAGAAACTTTATGTTGCAGAGGACAGACAAAATAGTTGTTTACAAAACTTACAAAACTCTGTATGTACTCACATTTGATAGATTAAAGATTTTTAAAGAGATTGTGTTGCGGAAAAGTATATGTTTATTGTAAAAATCAAGACTTTTTCTCTCCCTAAGTTAGCGTATTCTGTTTCTTGACCTACATGTTTGATACAACTAGATTTTTATGCATAATTTAATAAAACGGATGAATAAACAAACAATGTTTTGTTTAAAGTTAAACTACATATATTTCCGTTCCCCGGTATAACAATTTTGTGTTTTGAACATGTTATTTATTATTTTTCGACACTTTCTTCTGTGCCCGTTCGAATTTCCTCGTCTTGTTAACAAACTTTTGTGCTCGAGAAATGAGGTAAATAAAAATGAAAAGTAATTTATTTTTTTTTTTAATTGAAAACAAAGGTGTAGACGAATCAGTTTTGCATGTTTGTGATTTTTAAAAAAATATATATTTTTTAAATAAGAGTTATCGTTCTTGAATTTCGTGCGTTGCATTAAGGGAAGGAAAACCCTTGTTAGGGGTATACCCCTGTTTGGGGGTATACCCCCGTTTGAGGGTTCGACTAGACTGATTAAAGCTATATATGGCGTATCTGAGTTAAAAAATAAAAATACAAGATTAAGCAGAGATTTACACGATATTTGTTGTTTACATTCAAATTAAAATTTTCATCTATCTTGAATTTGAATATTCTCACGTTTCTGTTACTTAAATTTACTTTAAACTATGTCTGACATTTATTTACGAGTCGGAAATAATTAAGTTATTGTTTAAAATTCTGCGAAATCTTTGAAATGCAATTTATTTAAATTGTGTTATTTACAGGAAAGTCTTCTGTTAAGATAAAATAACAAAACAAATAGAAAGATCTTTTTTATTTTAGATAGTCAGAACTTGTCCAAAATACGCCATATATCACTTTAAACAACAGTTTGATCTTTTAAAAAAAGATTCTGTATCTGTATCTGTACTTTGAAGTAATCTATGTAGGCTTTTATGCAACGCTTATAGAATAGAATATGTTATGAACAATTATAGCAACATTATTTTGATGTTTCAGTGTGTGTATACGTATGTTAGGTAGAATGTTCTATCGTCATGATCAATGTCCTACGGACCCGGTTGAGGGCTTGTACTGAGACACAGTTAGATTATTCTAACTATATGTATGTGTGAATAAATAAAATGTAAAGCAGTACTTAATTGCGGGAAAATAAAAAAAAGAGTATATGTATACATTACAAATATGTAAAATAGAACAAGAGTGCAATTATTTTTTTTGAAAAATACAAGTTCTAAAAAAAATTGTAGAATTGTGCAGGCAGTGTGCGTCTCAGAAGCAGTTTGGGCCAAGGAGCGTGAATGTAGATTTTGAAGAGGATATAGGTAACTCAATTTTAATACCGAGACAATCTATAAAATTTATTTGATCACACAAACATTCCATTACATATTGTTTATTGCATTTAGATAGCGTAAACACATTAAAAAATGTAAGCTCCCAAGTGACCAATATATAGGATTCTCTATTTTTTTCACAGAATATAACGCAAATATGCCAAAACTTACTATTTTTTTCTTTCAGGGATCATTCATTGTTGTCAATATAGTAGTAGTAGTCTTTTTTTCCTCCAGTAATTTAAAATAAATGGGTTAAAATGAATTCACGGGTGTTTTGTCCTACCCTAACAAGCAGGGATTTCACTCTCCCTCTGTAGTCCCACTCATTTCTGTGAAATGCATCTTTTTAATGTCCCTTTATGGTACTCTTCTATGTTCTTCTATCCATCGTTTGAGGATAAGCACAAAGACTATATGCAATGATATACATTGTGAAGCTTTGTCTTTGATATAATGCCTAAAACTGAATCGCAGGTCTCCTTCCACATCTTCGATTTATAGGCGTGAGGTGAAGTCTTTCTTATTCGGTCATTTTTTCCGTAGCTCTCTTCTGAATAAAAATAATTCTTCTGCCCATGTGGGTTTGCTAGTTCATGCGACACATTATGGTCAAAGCCAAGCAGTAGTGCCTCAGTGTCCGTTAAATTTTTGTACAGCTTTACAAGTACCCCCGTCCTTCATCAAACAGCTCCTGAAAAGCAATTTTTGAATGGTTTTATCATAACAAAAATTGCACTAAAAATAAGAATATACAAATGTAACATATGCGATTAATTTGTACTGGTCAGCTCAGCGTAAATAACTTGGCGGAGATAGCACACGTGGGCGCGATCATACAGAAGCAGGTTAAGAGGTAAACAAATAAAAAAAGTTGAACTTTAACCTGGCCAGTTCCAAGAAATGAATCGTTTATTAGGAAAGGCATCTGGTTAGGAGGAAGGAGCGACCAATAACATTGAAGTGACCAGAGGTCAAATATTTGGATAAATTAATTACAGAAAACAATATTTAAAGATTATGCAAAAGATCGGCAATTATTTTTAAAGTGCATTAAAAGTTTAAAAAGTATTCAAGTTCAGAATAATAGTAATTAAAATTCAAATCAAAATATAAAGTAATTATTGCAAATTTCGATCGAGTTACAAATATGGAGATGGAAATCTACAAACGTAAACCTGGTATGAAATGAACGGCCAGGATAGACAAGATTTCAGTGGAAAGCTGAATCTTGACTGCCTTGGTTGTATTTCATACAGGTGAGATAATTTTCTAAACTTGCGCGGTTTTTGTTAAATGATTTAAAATTTTCACATGGCTTAATTTATTTACAGATAACATTTTTTTTATATTAGAACTAATACTGTTTAGTATAATGTTTAGTATATTGTGTGAAATGATTTATTGTAATCATAAAGATTACAAATAGATTGTTTTATTAAATAAAGAGTGGAAAGCTGAATCTTGACTGCCTTGGTTGTATTTCATACAGGTTGGGTAACATCTCCACTCCCCAACCATGGCGGCGGCTCAGGTCCAGAAAGAAAATGGCAATGAATTAAAAATAAATATAATAAAAGAAACAAACTGAGATGATATCATTCCGGTACCTCCACAGGCCAAGCGAGAGTTCAGAATATCGGTACCTCTCACCTTATAATAATGAAAATCGAAAAATTCAATTATTTAATTTTTTATTTTATACAATATGGTGGAGAAATGGGGTCAGATTCAGAAAGAGGGAAAGCCTTTGACAGTTCTCTAAGTCAACCCACCAGACGAGGATTAGTGCACGATCCCGCTGGATTTTCGGACAGAGGACTCGAGTAGGCGAGACTTGGACCAGAGCCGTCAAACGATCTACGAGGCCAAGAGAACTTAAAAATATTAACACTCTCTGGGTAGGACCAATTATAGGACTAACACGTTTTGACAAACTTTTGCCGACCGTGCGTTTAATAAAACAGACGAAACGAACTATAAACGAACTAAAGAAATCCTAATTGTGCGAACAGGACATGGTAACTATACTACCAATCCGTACTTTGGTGACCATAAACACGAACAATTTTATATATTTGGATAACTACAGTGGTTCCGTGCCGAAGCCCTTGCTTCCGATTCTAAGAGCATTATCCAGTTGTTGGACAGTTTATTTGTGTCCTATGAATAAGACTTTGAAAAAAAAATGACAGTACAGGTAGGACAGTATATATATATATATATATTTTTAAAAATGCATACCTTTGTTATGCAAGATTTTTTTTTACGACGATGGTTTTTAGAATATTGTCATATTGTTGAAATTATTTTTTACATGGGCAATGTTTTATAATTTACCTGATATAACAATTGTTGACGCTTATGAAAAAATATTAAAAAAAATGCTTGCAATATAAAAAGTACTCGTCAGGTTGAATGTATGATACAAATCAAGAGAATAAATCTAATGGGATGGGTCTTGAACCATAGAAGGGGACCCCGTTGACCATTTGTGTACCTTAAACAAGTTTCACATAAATAAATGCTAAATGGGATGGGTCTTGCACCATAAAAGGGGACCCCGTTGACCATGCATTTGTGTACGTTAAACAATTTTCACAGAAATAAATCCAATAAATGGGAATTTTAAGGGCCTTTAAATATAGCAAAGAGAAACCCTTATACCATTATTGGGGTTAAAAGTTAAGTCGGGACTTTATAATAGTCTACCAAACAAGGGGTTTGGAGAGAAATATATATTTTGAAGGGAAAATGATCGTAGTGGAAGGTTATGTACCTAGATATTTTACATTCTTCCGAATAGCTCGAGAATCATTTCTCCTTTCATAAATAATAATGACTTAACCTTTAAAGATTTTTTTTCAAAGCAGAAAGATCGAGTATGCGTCAAATATAGGACTATATGTGTATGTATTTTACAGGGATAATGTCTTGTAATAAAAGTGTTTATCATGCGGCACTGTGTAAATTATTTTTGTCAAATGTGAACAGGGGATACATTTAACAACCAAATGATATTTTTGTGAAAAGTGTCTTAATCCATACAATGAGAATGATTATGTTCCATGAATTGTCAAAGCATTAATTTTGTTTTTGTGAAGCGAGCTTTGTAACATTTTTTTCGTCACTACTGTGTTTTTCTGCTAAAAAAAAAAAACAAAAAAAAAAAAACGTGCCACCACTGCCCAGAGGAAAGAGCAACCAAGAACATTGTACATAGTATTTTTCGTGTAAATTGTGTTTTTATATATTGTAATTTTGTTAGAAAGTGTATTTTTAATTATATACATGTACCTGTGTGTTTGAATTCAAATTATATAATATGTAGTTATAAATGTTTAGGTACTTCCTTTGTAAAAGCCATCTGAAAGGTAATTTTTAATAAATTTGTAATTAAAGTTTAAATCGGCGCGAAAATATCAAACAAATAGAATTGTTGAACTTTCGGTTTTATGTTGATTTTACAGCAAGTCAAATTATTCCAAATCATAAACTCTTTAAACAAATCTTGGGGACAAGATTTTCGACAGAAGGGGGAATTTATCATAACAAAAATTGCACTAAAAACTAGTGCTAATTGTAACGGGGACCGTTACAGATGTTCCCCAAACGCTCCCCAACTCCCTTTTGGTTCCATATCCCCTGTAAGCTTCATTAAATAAGACAAACTCTATGCATTTGAGACTTTAACAACGTTTACCAAGAAGTGTACCAAGTTCATTCAATTTTAGCATTGCAAGTGTGCGCGTGTGAATGCATGCTCGTAATGACCATATCATATTGTCTACAGAATCTATATATTTTGATATACTAATTATTAAAGTATTTAATCCAAAAGTATTTAAAAAAATAGGCTCATTCAAGTGTATCATTTTACTCATTTCACGTGCACGCACGTGCTTACATGAGCATGGTGACCATACCTTCTTGTAGAAGTCCATAACATCTATCTATATTCTAAATCCCACCCCGTTTGATTGAAAACCAAGGGAGTTATAGCTGTTTAAAGTTTCATCCAATCAGATTGCAGCACATGTACATGCATGTGCATGGTGACCATACTTTCTTGTAGAGGTCAATTATATCTATCTATGTTCCAAATCCAATCCTGTTTGGTTTAAAATCAAGGGAGTTATAGCTATTTAAAGTTTAAGCCAATCAGATTGCAGCGCACGTGCATGCACGTGTTTTCATGATAATTGCTATATATCATGTTGTAGGATATCCTAATGTATGGCTATGTTCAAAATTTCAAGGGATTTCGTCAAAAAACAAGAAAGATATAGAGACTTTAGTTTCAGCCAATTAGAGCGAAGTGCACGTGCATGCGCGTGAGATCTTGCGATTTTGACCATGTTATATTGTCTATGCTACTAATATATCCTTATATTATGAGTTTCAAAGCATTTCATCAAAAATGTAAAAAGTTACGCCTATATCAATTAAATCGGTCATTTCACATGTTGCACGTGCACGCTCTTGAAAGCACGTGCGCGCAAAATGACCTTCGTTCCGCAAATCTACATAACATGCCTACTAACCCTAAAAAGGTTTTACCTAAGTCGGATGTGTAGTTTACAAGATCACTCCCGGACAAATAAGTACCCAGGAAGAAGAAAAATAATAATAATAATAAGAAACAGAGTAAAAACAATATGTTCCCCAACTTCGTTTGGGGAACATAATAAGAATATACAAATGTAACATATGCGATTAATTTGTACTGGTCAGCTCAGCGTAAATAACTTGGCGGAGATAGCACACGTGGGCGCGATCATACAGAAGCAGGTTAAGAGGTAAACAAATAAAAAAAGTTGAACTTTAACCTGTGCTGGTTAGGATTTAACATCGACTAAGGCTGGAGTCCAGAATGAGATTGACCCGGTTATGATAGTTTCAATCTGATTTGAACCAATGTTGTTCATGTCTTTTAATTCGATTTTTTCATCTAAAACAATTAATCCCGAAAAAAATGACGTGGTTTTCTGGTCTCATTTTGAAAATTCTTTTAAACTCTCGACATGCTTCCTGTCAATACTCCTCAAGCATCTCGGTGTTCTTTACATGGACGTTAACATAACCATTTATAAAAGAAGTGCAACTCTCATGAAGTCAGATAGCAAATGAAAAGAAATTTAACATTTGTTCATCCAATATGAACACTTTTAGCTCTTTAATATGAATACGATAAAGTAAGATCAGATATATAGATATTTAACTAAAAATTAGATTAATATTAAATGAAGTTAGTTTAAGATGTCTTAAAAGATATCAATTTAAGGCTATCTTCAGGCACGCAGCAACAACAAAGTGTACACGGGCAATATTCTAGCCCTCGTTACGAAACTTTTTTTTTTTAATAAATATATATGATTTTCCATTTTCTCTAAATATTCAAATTAATATAAAAATTACTATGGATTTTATTCAGTTATAAAAGATATATCATGACTTACGATTCTACTAACAGAAAAAAATACTCTTCATAATTAGATATAGCGATAAAAGTATTTTTTTCAAAGCTGACTTCAACACAGATTCCCGTCAGGAACTGCTGCTTGTCAAAAAGGTTGTTGGACTTTTTTTCCATGTAAGGATTGTTGTAATAAATCATTAAATCAATCTTATTATTAATTTTTATATATTATCTATGTAATGACATACTTTTATTATTTAAGATAATATGTGTATGGTTCGGATGAAGCGGCTTTAACATGTATAAAACAGTAGCAAAACAAAATATTAGATAAATACTTGCAAATTCGGTATACAGCATGTATGGGTGAAGGGTAACAAAAATCTTGAGTTTTAAGTCCCTGCCACCTTTTGGCCTGAGGAGCAAGGCAAAAAAACCAACAACCTAATGAAATCTTTACTCCTGGACATCAGGCAAACTGTTGCCATAAATGTTATTAGGAAAGATGAAACTCGTGTGGAATCATCCTCAGGTGGTGCAAATTAAATGATGCCATGTTAGTATTTGGGTAGTCCTTTTTAACTTAGAAAAGTATTAGCACCACTGCCACCATATTGAGTTTGACAATAACTTAACACAGGGTTCGGTATATACATTTATTTATTCTGCTACAAACTACATCCAGCAACGTGAGTTACAAGATATAAGTGAGTGTCCGAAGTTCCTTTTACCATTCCTTCTACCACTGGAGTGTCCAGGATTCCTTCTACCACTTGAGTGTCCAAGGTTCCTTCTTCCACTTGAGTGTCCAAGGTTCCTTCTACCACTGGAGTGTCCGAGGTTTCTTCTTTCACCTGAGTGTCCAAGGTTCCTTCTTCCACTTGAGTGTCCAAGGTTCCTTCTACCACTGGAGTGTCCAAGGTTCCTTCTTCCACTTGAGTGTCCAAGGTTCCTTCTACCACTGGAGTGTCCGAGGTTTCTTCTTTCACCTGAGTGTCCAAGGTTCCTTCTTCCACTTGAGTGTCCAAGGTTCCTTCTACCACTGGAGTGTCCAAGGTTCCTTCTTCCACTTGAGTGTCCAAGGTTCCTTCTACCACTGGAGTGTCCGAGGTTTCTTCTTTCACCTGAGTGTCCAAGGTTCCTTCTTCCACTTGAGTGTCCAAGGTTCCTTCTACCACTGGAGTGTCCAAGGTTCCTTCTTCCACTTGAGTGTCCAAGGTTCCTTCTACCACTGGAGTGTCCAAGGTTCCATCTACCACTGGAGTGAACAAGATTTCTTCAACAACTGGAGTCTCCAAGGTTCCTTTTACCACCTGAATATCCAAGTTACTTCTTCAACATGAATTTTAAAATGTCTGAACATAATATTTAAATGACACAATTTTTATTACACCCCCCCCCCACCGGTCAGGGTAGCCTAGTGGTAGAGCGTTCGCTTCGTGATCGGGAGGCCCGGGTTCGAATCTCGTTCGAACCTAAGACGTAAACAAAGGTAGTAACTGTTCCTTCGCCAAACGCTCTGCACTAGAAGTGAAAGTCACGGGTCTTTCGGATATAACCTTAAAAACGTAGGTCCCGTGTCACCGTAGGCGCTGGCACGATAAAGAACCCTCACTGCTAAGTGGCCCTGAGTGCCGAGTATAGGTCTAAATTTGAAGCCCTTCACCGGCATACGGTGACGTCTCTATATGAGTGAAAAATTTTCAAGAGGGACGTTAAACAATAATCAATCATTCAACAACCCTTCCCCCCCTAACCAAAAGTACTAGTTGCTAAAAAATCTTCTTCTGCAGAACAGCCAGGCAGATTTTTACCAAACTAACATAGAAGGATCAGGATATGGCGTGGTCTCAAGGTCACTTTGAAGTTGACCTGAATCTACAATTTTTAAAAAAATGTTTATATTTTGCTTACTATAAGGGCTAGGATCATCGAATCTTGTAAGTTGATGCATCTTAGGACTTCACATCATGTTAACTCAAAAGTAGGTCATGGTGACATACTTTTTTTAATTTTGCGGGCATTTGTTATGTTCCACAAACGAAGTTTGGGAACATATTGTTTTTACTCTGTTTCTTATTATGTCGCCCCGAACGAAGTCGGGGACGACATATTGATATTGTACGCATGTTTTTTTTATCCAGGCCGTTTCTCGGAGATGGCTGGGACAATTTTCCTGAAACTTTCCTTAAAGGACGATCACTGGTTGTAGTTGTGCAGTGAGGTCGTTCAAGTCCAATATGTCTACCGTTGCCATGGAAACCTGTAAAAAGCGACAAATTTTGTCCGAGGGTGTTCTCTCTGGTCCCTTAAACGTTCGTCATGAAACTTTTCTTATTTTAATGATTAGTATCTGTAGTTCTGCAACTCGTATTTAAAATTTTCATATAATCGATTATTGCCATGGAAACCAGGTGAAAGTTAAAATTCTTTAATTTCGATTTTCTCAATAACTACTCAGGCAATCGTTTTGAAACTTTCAATGTTTATTCCTTGCAATGTGTCAAAGTGATTTCTACTTTCAAAATAATTGTAATGAGTCGCTCACGGTTGCCATAGAAACGAAACAGAAAAAAAGATTCAGATGTACACATGTGTTCTCCAAGGTCTAGGTCAAAGGGTCAAAGTTCGTCGTATCCAATAAAAGTTCTTTTCACAAGGATTACATATTTGAAATACGAAAGCCCTAGTACTTACCGTTCAAACGTTATGGCTATTTACTATGTTCAAGACGACCCCCCCCCCCCCCCCCCCCCCCCGCTTTTTTTTTTTTTGAAGCACACAGCCAAGTAGAATACACAGATATAACATATACAACTTACAAGTAACTTTTTAAAATCTTCATTCATAAAATTCAGTTCCCGTCATGTGATATTTTGCCATCATTCATTCTCCTTCTGTTTTGTCTCTTGAATTTATAAATATTTTATTTTATCTATTAAAAAAAAAATAACGATTGTCAGCTGCATTTATTATCATTTCGCGTTTTCTTGTATATCTATCACTTGTATATTATTCATTTCATTAGATAGTGCAAGTATAAATTAAAAAATTGGTACGTCATTTCCATAGTTTTTATTCATTCATAAATTCTTTGATCCGCTCCTGATGGTTCGCTAAGCCTTGATCACCACTGTATACAAAACATTCATCTCGCCGAAAATGCTCATGATTCCGCTAAACTGAGAAAGTTCACACATGATTTATTATCTCATAACACACATCAGCTCTCTGCAATGCAGAAATGCTCGAATTGATGGTGGCATGTCAGATTCGTTTTTCGGTAGAACCTCTAAAATGAAAGTGAAAGAGGGAAATTTCAGAGTTCTCACTGACGTTACAATACACAAAATAATTCGGCTGATCTTCTTCATAAATTACATTTCCCAAGGAAAGATACTGACAATTAACAAGTATGAGGCTCAGTTCAGTACATCTGCCAGATTTCTTTTATGCAAGTCTGCAAATTGAGGAACTTGTAATTTTCCTGCAATACTTTCTTCTCCTACCGATTCTAAAAATAATCAGTGGGATTTACCGAATTAAGGTCTTCCGTTTCCAATGGAAAGGATTGATATAACTCAATGGTTGTTCAAACTTAGCTTATGGACTTTTGTTTTAGTGATGATAAAAATGAAAGTCTTGTCTAATACGGGGCGACATATGCTATTGCTTGCAATAGCAGACTTTCTAGTTATTATTATTAGGGTCTTCCGTCTCAAACGGAAGACCCTTCTATTATTGTATTGTTTCTTTTTCACTTTTTTTCTTATTAGGGTCTTCCGTCTTCAGCGGAAGACCCTTCTATTATTCTATTGTTTCTTTTTCACTTTTATTATTCTTCCCTTTTTTTCTTACAATTTTTGTGCAGAAGATTTCTCGGAGATGACTCGATCGATTTACTTGAAATTTTCAGGAAAGATGTGTCTTCACCTAAACCTGATTCGTTTTTCTCATTTTTTTGAAATTCACTTCCGGTCGGAAGTTATCGCCCTTTAATCGAAATTTAGAGGGCTTTCTTGTCTGGAGCAGGACTCAAAAACGGTTTAAGCTAGAGCGCTGAAATTTTTACCATAGATAGAGGACATGTTGCCATTGTGCACCTGGGTCAGGATATTTTCCGGAAGTGCCCAGTATGGAAGCTCGGTAGGGGTCGAAATCTAGGACACGAATTATGAGTGAATTTTCGAGATATTTTATATCATATCTTTTAAAGTATAAATATTTTGTTAAAACATACTGAGCGATATTCGTGCAGAATGACGAGATCTTTAATATGATATCAAGAAAAAAGTGCTGACTCATCACATTAGGGGCCAAGAGGGGCCAAAAGTCTTTTTTCGATAACTCTTTAACAGTCAATATTTTGTAATACATTACTGAAGCAAAAATGTTTACCTCAACAATCTACAACTACATATTATAATTTTGTTGTTGTATGGTTCATAATTAGGGGCCACAAGGGGCCAGAATGCAAAATGTTTTACTCTTTATATCTCGAAGGTGAGAAATATTTTGATAAGCAATATTGAACAAAAGATGTTCAAAATGATATTCTGAACAATATGCAACCTTTCATTTTTCGCTTATCGTCCCCATTAAGGAGTTGAAGGGTTGGCCCCTAAATATTTCTTTTGCAAATAACTATAAAACGAAGCAGAATCTGTGAATAGTTGTTGAACAAAAAGTGTTCAAAATCATAAGAGGTTTAAGGTGAAATAAAAAAAAAGGGGGCTGGACACTCAAATTAGGGGCCAAGAGGGGCCAAAAGTCTTCAATCGGTAACTCTTTATTTGTTAATATTTTGTAATACATTACTGAAGCAAAGATGTTTATCTCGACGATCTACAACTATATATTATGATTTTTATGTCGTATTGTACATAATTAGGGGCCATAAGGGGCCAGAATGCTAAGTCTTTGACGTTTTATATCTCGAAAGTGAGAAATATTTTGATAAGCAATATTGAACAAAAGATGTTTAAAATAATATTCTGAACAATATGCAACCTTTTATTTTTCGCTTATCGTCCCCTTTAAGGAGTTGAAGGGTTGGCCCCTAAATATTTCTTTTGCAAATAACTATAAAACGAAACAGAATCTGTGAATAGTTGTTGAACAAAAAGTGTTCAAAATTATAAGAGGTTTAAGGTGAAATCAAGAAAAAGGGGCTGGGCACTCAAATTAGGGGCCAAGAGGGGCCAAAAGTCTTCAATCGGTAACTCTTTATTTGTTAATATTTTGTAATACATCACTGAAGCAAAGATGTTTATCTCGACGATCTACAACTATATATAATGATTTTTATGTCGTATGGTTCATAATTAGGGGCCACAAGGGGCCAGAATGCAAGATCTTTGACGCTTTATATCTCGAAAGAGAGAAATATTTTGATAAGTAATATTGAACAAAAGATGTTCAAAATCATGTTCTGAACAATATGCAACCATTCATTTTTCTCTAAACATCCCCATTAGGGAGTTGAAGGGTTGGCCCCTAAATATTTCTCATCCAAATAACTCGAAAACGAAGTAGAATCTCTGAATAGTTGTTGAACAAAAAGTGTTCAAAATGATAAAAGCTTTAAGACGAAATCAAGAAAAAGGGGCTGGGCACACAAATTAGGGGCCAAGAGGGGCCAAAAGTCTTTAATCGATAACTCTTTATCAGTTAATATTTTGTTATACATTACGGAAGTAAAGATGTGTATCTCAACCATTTACAACTATATATTATGATTTTTATGTCGTATGGTTCATAATTAGGGGCCACAAGGGGCCAGAATGCTAAGTCTTTGACGCTTTATATCTCGAAAGAGAGAAATATTTTGATAAGTATTATTGAACAAAAGATGTTCAAAAGAATGTTCTAAACAATATGCAATCTTTCATTTTTCGCTAAACGTCACCATTAGGGAGTTGAAGGGTTGGCCCTTAAATATTTCTTTTGCAAATAACTCGATTACGAAAAAGAATCTCTGAAAAGTTGTTGAACAAAAATTGATGAAAATCCTGAGAGCTTTAAGATGATATGCAGAAAAAAGGCTGATCCCTAATATTAGGGGCTGCGAGGGGCCAAAAGTCGAATTTTTAAGTCCTTAATGTTCAATGTCTTTTTACAGATTATGGAGGCAAACAGTTCTTCTTCACAATCTTTATCATTAATTTAGAATGAAAATCTCAATCAAAATCTCATCTCATCTCTTCAAGAATTGGACGGAAGACCCACTCGTTGCTCGCAACGAGATCGTATCTAGTTAGGGTCTTCCGTCTTCAGCGGAAGACCCTTCTATTATTCTTATGTTTCTTTTTCAATTTTCTTATTATTATTATTCTTTTTTTCTGCACAAATTTTGTGCCGACGATTCCTCAGAGATCTTTGGATCGATTTGTTTCAAATTTTCAGGGTTGGTGTAGAATTATCGGAAGTTAATTCCGGCTGAAGGATTTTTTGAAAATCACTTCCGGTCAAGAGTTATCGCCCTTTTCTTTAAATTCAAACGACCTCTGTGTCTGTGATAGAACTCAATAATGGCTTAAGCTAGAGCGCTGAAATTTTCAGTGATAATAGAGGACATGTTGCCATGGTGCACCTGGGTCAGGATATTTTCCGGAAGTATCTAGTATGGAAGCTCGGTAGGGGTCAAAATTTAGGACACGAATCCTGACTGATTTTTAAAGACATTTTGCATCATATCTTTTAAAGTATAATTATTTTGTTAAAACATATTGAACAAAATTTGTGGAAAATGACAAGATCTTTAAAATTATATCAAGAAAAAAGTGCTGAGTCATCACATTAAGGGCCAAAAGGGGCCAAAAGTCTTTTTTCGATAACTCTTTAACAGTCAATTTTTTGTTATACATTACTGAAGCAAAAATGTTTATCTAAACAATCTACCACTGTATATTATAATTTTAATGTCGTATAATGCATGATTAGGGGCCACAAGGGGCCATAATGCTAAATATTTGACGCTTTATATCTCGAAAGTGAGAAATATTTTGACAAGTAATATTGAACAAAAGATGTTCAAAATGATGTTCTGAACAATATGCAATCTTTCATTTTTCGCTCAACGTCCCCATTAGGGAGTTAAAGGGTTTGCCCCTAAATATTTCTTTTACAAATAACTCGAAAACGAAAAAGAATCTCTGAATAGTTATTGAACACAAAGTGTTTAAAATCCTAAGAGCTTCAAGATGAAATCAAGAAAAAGGGGCTGGGCACTCAAATTAGGGGCCAAAAGGGGCTTAAAGTCTTTTTTCGATAACTCTTTAATAGTCAATATTTTGTTATACATTACTGAAGCAAAAATGTTTATCTCAACAATCTACCACTAATAATTATGATTTTAATGTCATATAATACACGATTAGGGGCCAAAAGGGGCCAGAATGCTAAATCTTTGACGCTTTATATCTCGAAAGTGAGAAATATTTTGACAAGTAATATTGAACAAAAGATGTTCAAAATCATGTTCTGAACAATATGCAACCTTTCATTTTTCACTCAAAGTCCCCATTAGGGAGTTGAAGGGTTGGCCCCTAAATATTTCTTTTACGAATAACTCGAAAACGAAAAAGAATCTCTGAATAGTTATTGAACACAAAGTGTTTAAAATCCTAAGAGCTTCAAGATGAAATCAGGAAAAAGGGGCTGGGCCCTCAAATTAGGGGCCAAAAGGGGCCAAGTCTTTTTTCGATAACTCTTTAACAGTCAATAATTTGTAATACATTACTGAAGCAAAAATTTTTATTTCAACAATCTACAACTGTATATTATGATTTTAAAGTCGTACATTACCTAATTAGGGTCCACAAGGGACCAGAAGGCAAAATCTTTGACGCTTTGTATCTCAAAAGTGAGAAATATTTTGATAAATAATATTGAACAAAAGATGTTCAAAATGATGTTCTGAACAATATGCAACCTTTCATTTTTCGCTAAACGTCCCCATTAGGGAGTTGAAGGGCTGGTCCCTTAATATTTCTTTTCCGAATAACTCGAAAACGAAAAAGAATCTCTGAATAGTTGTTGAACAAAAAGTGTTCATAATCCTGAGAGCTTTAAAATATTATGAAGAAAAAAGGGCTGATCCCTAATATTAGGGGCCGTGAGGGGCCAAAAGTCGATTTTAGAAGTCTTTATTGTTCAATGTCTTTTTACAGAATATGGAAAATCATTTCTTAAGAATGAAAATCTCAATCAAAATCTGATCCCATCTCATCAAGAATCGAACGGAAGACCCACTCGTTGCTCGCAACGAGATCGTATCTAGTTATTATTATTATTCTTTTTTTTTTTCTTACCGATTTTGTGCAGAAGATTTCTCGGAGATGGCTCGACCGATTTTCTTCAAATTTTCAGAGAGAATGTATAATCATTTGAAGTTTGTACCGGCAACTCCGTTTTTGAAAATTTACTTCCGGTCAGAAGTTATCGCCCTTTTATTGATTTTCGGGGTACCCTTTTGTCTGCGATGGAACTCAAAAACGGCTAAAGCTATAGGACTGAAATTTTCAGTGATAATAGAGGACATGTTGTAGTTGTGCACCTGGGTTTTCAAATTTTCCGGAAGTGTCTAGTATGGAAGCTCGCTAGGGGTCGAAATTTAGGACGCGAATCATGAGTGATTTTTAGCGACATTTTTTATCATATCTTTTACATTATGAATAATTTGTTATAACATACTGAACAAAAGTTGTGCAAATTGAAAAGATCTATCATTTAAAATCAAGAAATAGGGGCTGGCCCCTTTAACTAAGGGTTTAAAGGGCCAGAAAGTCTTTTCTTAATATCTTTTAAACGGTAAATATTTTGTTATACATTACTGAAGCAAATATGTTTATTTTAACAATATGCAACCATATATTATAATTTTATGATCATATGTTACGTAATTAGGGGCCACAAGGGGCCAGAATGCTAAATCTTTGACACTTCGTATCTCGAAATGGAGAAATATTTTGAAAAGCAATATTGAACAAAAGATGTTCAGAATAATGTTCTAAACAATATGCAACCTTTGAATTTTTGCTAAATGACCCCATTAAGGACTTTGAGGGCTGGCCCCTAAATATTTCTTATATACATATCTCGGAAACGAAAAGGAATTTCTGAATAGTTGTTGAACAAATATTATTCAAATTTATGAGAGCTTTCTTTTGACATCAAGAAAAAGGGACTGGCCCCTCAAATTAGGGGCCTAGGGGGGCCAAAAGTCTTTAATCTATATCTCTTTAATGATCAATATTTTGTTATTCATTACTGAAGCAATATGTTTATCTTAACAATCAGCAACTATATATAATAATGTTGTGATCATATGTTACGTAATTAGGGGCCACAAGGGGCCAGAATGCTCAATCTTTGACGCTTCGTATCTTGAAATGGAGAAATATTTTGAAAGCAATATTGAACAAAAGATGTTCAGAATAATGTTCTAAACAATATGCAACCTTTGAATTTTTCCTAAATGGCCCCATTAAGGACTTTGAGGGCTGGCTCCTAAATATTTCTTTTCTACATATCTCGGAAACAAAAAGCAATTTCTGAGTAATTGTTGCACAAAATGTATTCAAATTTAAAAGATCTTTCTTTTGATATCAAGAAAAAGGGGCTGGCCCCTCAAATTAGGGGCCTAGAGGGGCCAAAATGCAATATTTTGATTCTTTACTGAAGCAAATACTTTATCATAACAATCTGCAATCTTGCGGTTAGTACGGTACTCTTTAGATCTCTTTGATCTTCGATGTATATCCTTTGATGTATGTAAAACGTCCTATATGGTTCATTTCTAGACCGATTTTTAAACTTTTTAAAATATCATATAGATCTTTTTGAGAGGTTTCCAACGGTATATTTCTTGTGATTTTTAATGCACTAATTCAGAAACTATTAGCTCATAACTATAAGCATTCTGTTTTGACAGAACATGTCCTCGCGTTTTAGAAGTAAACAACTTATATTTAGTTACAATGGCGGACATTTAACGATGGCTGTGATTGGTCAAGCAATGATATGACAGCTTATATATTGATATCCTCCATTTTGAATATTTGAACCGTACGCGCATCCTAATTGCGCATGTGACGTCATTATTCTAGAACATTCCTATTTGTCGGTATATAAGTCGATCAGATTAACCGGAATTCTATTTTACGCTGTTTAAGTCGATCCGATAATACGATAATCGGATATTACGATAAATTCCTGCTTTTGATGAATTTCATCGAAAATTTGACGGAAGACCCACTCGTTGCTCGCAACGAGATCGTATCTAGTTATTATTATTTTTCTCTATACCAATTTTTGTGCAGACGATTTCTCATAGACGGTTTGGTCGATTTCCTTAAAAATTTCAGAGATGATCTATAATAATGTGAACCTTATTCATTTTTCTTAATTTTTGGAAATTCACTTCCGGTCACAAGTTATCGCCCTTTAATCGATTTTTATATGACATTTTTGTCCGGACAAAAACTCAAAAACACTAAACGCTAGAAGGCTGAAATTTTCAGGAGTAATAGACGACTAATTGAAGATTTGTACCTATATTTTCAAAATTTCCGGAAGTGCCTGGTATGGAAGCTCGGTAGGGGTCAAAATTTAGGACACGAATCATGACTGATTTTTTGAGACATTTTGCACCATATCCTTTAAAGTATAATTATTTTGTTAAAA
Source organism: Saccostrea cuccullata (assembly GCF_032062105.1). Classification (NCBI taxonomy): domain Eukaryota; kingdom Metazoa; phylum Mollusca; class Bivalvia; order Ostreida; family Ostreidae; genus Saccostrea; species Saccostrea cuccullata. The sequence goes on along the minus strand of NW_026927177.1, from coordinate 4,287 downwards.
CATATTGAACAATATTTGTGCAGAATGACAAGATCTATAGTATGATATTTATAAAAAAGTGCTGACTCATCACATTAGGGGTTGAGAGGGGCCAAAAAGCTTTATTCGATAACTCTTTAGCAGTCAATATTTTGTTATACATTACTTAAACAAAAATGTTTATCATAACAATCTACAACTATATATTATGATATTCATGTCGTATGATACATAATTAGGGACCACAAGGGGCCAGAACGCTAAATCTTGAAAGCTTAGTATCTCAAAAGGGAGAAATATTTTGATAAGTAATATTGAACAAAAGATGTTCAAAATCATGTTCTGAACAATATGCAATCTTTCATTTTTCGCTTAACGTCCCCATTAAGGAGTTGAAGGGTTGGCCCCTAAATATTTCTTTTGCTAATAGCTCAAAAACGAAAAAGAATTTCTGAACAGTTGTTGAACACAAGTTGTTCAAAATCTTAAGATCTTTAAGATAAAATCAAGAAAAAGGGGCTGGGCACTCAAATTAGGGGCCAATAGGGGCCAACAGTCTTCAATCGATAACTCTTTATCAGTTAATATTTTGTAATACATTACTGAAGCAAAGATGTTTATCTCAACCATCTACAACTATATATTATGATATTCATGTCGTATGATACATAATTAGGGACCACAAGGGGCCAAAACGCTAAATGTTGTAAGCTTAATATCTCAAAAGTGGGAAATATTTTGATAAGTAATATTGAACAAAACATGTTCAAAATAATGTTCTGAACAGTATGCAACCTTTCGTTTTTCGCTAAAAGTCCCCACTAAGGAGTTGAAGGGCTGGCCCCTAAATATTTCTTCTGCAAATAGCTCAAAAACGAAAAAGAATCTCTGAAAAGTTGTTGAAAAAAAAAGTGTTCAAAATCCTAAGAACTGTCAGGCAAAATCAAGAAAAAGGGGCTGGGCACTCAAATTAGGGGCCGAGAGGGGCCAAAAGTCTTCAATCAATAACTCTTTATCAGTTAATAATTTGTAATACATTACAGAAGCAAAGATGTTTATCTCAACAATCTACAACTATATATTATGATTTTTATATCGTATGGTACATAATTAGTGGCCAAAAGGGGCCAGAATGCTAAATCTTTGAGGTTTTATATCTCAAAAGTGGGAAATATTTTGATAAGTAATATTGAACAAAAGATGTTCAAAATAATGTTCTGAACAATATGCAACCTTGAATTTTTCGCTAAACGTCCCTAATAAGGAGTTGAAGGGCTGGCCCCTAAACATGTCTTTTGCAAATAACTCAAAAACGAAAAAGAATCTCTGAAAAGTTGTTGAACAAAAAGTGTTCAAAATCCTAAGAGCTTTAAGATAAAATCAAGAAAAAGGGACTGGGCACTCAAATTAGGGGCCGAGAGGGGCCAAAAGTCTTCAATCAATAACTCTTTATCAGTTAATAATTTGTAATACATTACTGAAGCAAAGATGTTTATCTCAACAATCTACAACTATATATTATGATTTTTATGTCGTATGGTACATAATTAGGGGCCAAAAGGGGCCAGAATGCTAAATTTTTGACGTTTTATATCTCAAAAGTGGGAAATATTTTGATCAGTAATATTGAACAAAAGATGTTCAAAATAATGTTCTGAGCAATATGCAACCTTTCATTTTTTGCTAAACGTCCCCATTAAGGAGTTGAAGGGCTGGCCCCTAAACATGTCTTTTGCAAATAACTCAAAAACGAAAAAGAATCTCTGAATAGTTGTTGAACAAAAAGTGTTCAAAATCCTAAGAGCTTTAAGATGAAATCCAGAAAAAGGGGCTGGGCACTCAAAGTAGGGGCCGAGAGGGGCCAAAATTCTTCAATCAATAACTCGTTATCAGTTAATAATTTGTAATACATTACTGAAGCAAAGATGTTTATCTCAACAATCTACAACTATATATTATGATATTCATGTCGTATGATACATAATTAGGGACCACAAGGGGCCAAAACGCTAAATCTTGAAAGCTTAATATCTCAAAAGTGGGAAATATTTTGATAAGTAATATTGAACAAAAGATGTTCAAAATAATGTTCTGAACAATATGCAACCTTGCATTTTTCGCTAAACGTCCCTAATAAGGAGTTGAAGGGCTGGCCCCTTAATATTTCTTTTGCAAATAACTCAAAAACGAAAAAGAATGTCTGAATAGTTGTTGAACAAAAAGTGTTCAAAATCCTAAGAGCTTCAAGATGAAATCCAGAAAAAGGGGCTGGGCACTCAAAGTAGGGGCCGAGGGGCTCTAAAATTCTTCAATCAATAACTCGTTATCAGTTAATAATTTGTAATGCATTACTGAAGCAAAGATGTTTATCTCAACCATCTTACAACTATATATTATGATTTTTATGTCGTATGGTACATAATTAGGGGCCAAAAGGGGCCAGAATGCTAAATCTTTGACGCTTTATATCTCAAAAGTGGGAAATATTTTGATAAGTAATATTGAACAAAAGATGTTAAAAATGACGTTTTGAACAATATGCAACCTTTCATTTTTCGCAAAACGTCCCCAATAAGGAGTTGAAGGGCTGGTCCCTTAATATTTCTTCTGCAAATAACTCGAAAACGAAACAGAATTTCTGAATAGTTGTTGCACAAAAAGTGTTCAAATTCCTGAGAGGTTTAAGGTAAAATCCAGAAAAAGGGACTGGGTACTCAAATTAAGGGCCAAGAGGGGCCTAAAGTCTTCAATCGATAACTCTTTAGCAGTCAATAATTTGGTATGCATTACTGAAGGAAAAATGTTTATCTCAACAATCTACAGCTGTATATTATGATTTTAATGTCGTATGTTACATGATAAGGGGCCATAAGGGGCCAAAATGCTAAATCTCTGATGTTTTATATCTCAAAAGTCTGGAATATTTTGATAAGTAATATTGAACAAAAGATGTTCAAAATCATATTCTGAACAATATGCAACCTTTCATTTTTCGCTAAACGTCCCCATTAAGGAGTTGAATGGTTGGCCACAATTTTTCCTAAACGTCCCCATTCAGGTGTTGAAGGGTTGGTCCCTAAATATTTCTTTTTTTTAATATTTGTGACACGAAAAAGAATCTTTAAATAGTTGGTCTTTCTCCCTCATGAGTTTTTAGGTGATGTTAAACGCACTTAAATTAATATCAGCCAACTTCACAGTGATTGATTATTACTCGTTCTGACGCCGCGTCGGCAATAGTTCAGCCATATTTCGGCGATTAAAAAAGTAAAGTATGGTCGTTGTTGAAGTTTTTGGGTTTGTCTGGTGGCCCCCAGTGAGCCTACTCTTTTGATAAAACAAGACCTTTTAATGATACCTCTTCCATTAGCCAGACATTGTCTGTTGCCCCCTGCTCACCACGGGGAGGTGGAAGTAGGATTTTGAGCAGGATATTTTTTATATACATTTTATATACATTTTGAATTAAGTTCCTGTACAACTTCAAACATTGCACAAAACATAAAACTGGTATATACATCTGTAAGACCTTTAAAAATTAGAGGTTTCTGAACTTTGTAATTTTGAGCCGTTTTAAATATCTTGGGTATTGAGTTCTTGCTTTTGAACAATATTGCGGAAAATTTTCATTACTTAAAAAACAAATGATATAATACAAATCTGGATCTATATGAATGTGAATCATGAAATAATAAAACACATGATTTCAGAATCGTTAAAAGTCCATGCAGTAAGAACATACAGTTGTACTTCTCATATGACCACCAAAATGCTAATATTGATAGAATTATGTAAATTTCCCCGTATTTCCTTGTAAAAATAGTACTTTGAGGTGCAATTTCTACTGAGATAATGCACAGCACATGCATAGCCCACAAAGATTTTTGAAAAATGTTTTTTTTTTCAATGATCTCTGACAACAAATTGAAAATTGAAGTGGACGAGGCCTGTGGATATTAATTTCTTAAAGAATCCTAGGATCCAAGGAACAAGTCATTTTGAAGTTTTTTTTTCTGTTTAAAACTAAATATTGTGTCAAATTGTTGAAATTGAATTTCCAAAACGGTTTTAAACATGCTGAATTCTTTCATAATTCTTCATATTCAAATCCTCAATACATATTTAAGCCATTTATATAAATCTTTGAATGTTTAGGGTACAATAAAGGCAAAACCGTATCTTCTTCTTTTGTTTTGATCAATTATATTTTTCTACTTTAAGTGGTAATTGTTTTTAAATACAGTTAAATTAAAAATTTAAATACTAATGGAGAGTGATACCTTAAAATTTATGGTAGTTGTTATTGAA